>NC_069500.1:761367659-761668909 GCF_027579735.1 Bombina bombina
TGCTCCAATGGGGTTCAAATGGGTATGAGTTGTGTGTTTTTTTATGATTTTTTTTTCTCTCTTCTTTCCTTTCTTTTCTCCCCTCTCTCTCCACGCTTTTTTTGTTTTGCATGGCCCTCCGCCTTACAGAACTAAGAATTGGATAAAAATAGGGAACTTATTATAACATCCTGGAACATAGGGGTATAACCTCCCCCATCAAAAGGAAGGCTATCCTTCGTCATTTAAAGAAACTACGTACTGATATAGCTTTCCTTCAGGAAACCCACTTATCACTGGAGGAAAGTTTGAAACTTAAATCTCAATGGGTAGGAGAAGTTATTGTTTCCCCTTCATTAGTAAGGAAAAGAGGAGTGGTTGCTTGGAAAATTGTTTAAATATGAAATTGTTGACTCATATATTGATTCTGAAGGGAGAGTTATTATATTAAAGATAAAAACTATTAATGGTTTGTTCACTTTATGCAATATATACGCACCCAATGATTTTAATCCATTATTTTGGAATCTCCTACAAACTAGAATATTAAAAATGGTTGATGGCCATCTCATTTTAGGAGGAGATTTCAACATGATTACACAGTTTTCCTTAGATAGGCTCAGACAGGGTAAAAACTCTTGTAAGATCAGCAGAGACAAGCAGGAGAATAAACAATTTAGGATTTTTTTTTTTAATTTAGGGCTCAGAGACGCATGGTGAGAACAAAATCCCGACATTAAAAATTATACTTGTATCTCCAAAAAATATAATTTGCTCTCTAGGATAGATTTGTTTCTGATTAGTAATAGTTTAATAAACAACAGGAGTAAATTCTCTGACTTCCCCTTTCTGCCTTTCGGATCATGCACCTATTGTACTGGAAATCTCCCTTTACTCATTTAATTCCTTCTTCCATTGTTTTCATTTCCCTACCCATCTCTTCAATGATCTTAAATTTTTAAATTACCCTGTTAAAAAATGGGAAGATTATTGTCTTTTCAATGAAGCACATAAGGATAACCCTGAGTTGTTTGGCAGACCGCTAAAGCAGTCTTGACCGGAGATATTACTTCTTTTATGATCAATTTGAAGAAAAAGCTTCGGAAGAGAGAGAAACTATAAATTGTTTAGTTAATACATATAATGCGTATCTTCTAAACTCCTCTAGTGAAAAATGGGTTAAATACCTAAATGCTAAGAAAGAATGAGATACCCTACTTCTTCATTCCACAACGTCGATAGAACTGCAAAGGCAGGCTAAATATTATAGATATGGCAACAAGTCGGGCAAACTCTTGGCCAGATCACTAAAAACTCCCTGAGCTCTCAAGGGATTGAAGCGAAGTAAACAATAAGACTTACAAAGAATCTAAACAGATCCTGTCTTTTTTACCTCATATTATTCAGATTTGTACTCATATAAAAAGTCGAATCTAGATCATAAAGTAGAATTTTGGGATAGTATTTTGGTGCCAAGATGTCCACAACATCTTTTACCCCTGATTAATGCCCCTATTACTAATAAAGAAATCATGGACACTATAGATTCCATAGCTTTACACAAAACTCCAGGACCAGACCTACTTCCCAATAAATTTTATAAATTGTTGAAACCTAATATTACTCTTTATCTTAAAAATCTGTTTAATTATTATTTTATAAACAAAGCGCCCTGTTCGTACGCCTTCTCTGCATCCTGGACTACTTTGATCTTAAAGAAAGGTAAAAATCCTCTGGAAATGGGTTCCTACAGACCAATAGCTTTAATAAATTCTGATTATAAAATTTTGACTACTATTTTTGCAAGGAGATTGCAGAGTCCTTTAAAACAAATAATTCACTCAGATCAGGTTGGTTTTCTTAAAGGCAGGAACGCTTCTGCTAAGATCAGATAATTATTTCTCACAATAGATTATTGTCTTTCAAAAGAAACTATGTCTACTACTTCTTTTAAAACCTACGATGAAATGGCTGTAGTGTCACTGGATGCAGAGAAGGCGTTCGACTCGGTGCAACATGATCATATATTTTCCTCTTTGCAGAAATTCGGTATACAAGGGATTTTTTTTCATTTAGTAAATAATATTTATAATAATTCTAAAACAGCTTTATTAATTAATGGCCAGCTAAGAATATAAGTCTTAAGCAAGGGACTAGACAAGGATGTCCGCTCTCACCTGTCCTATTTATTATAGCCATAGAATCTTTAGCCATAGCAATTCGTCAGAGAGTTGAAGGTATCAAAATTGGAAAAAAATAAGTTAAAGTTGCTCTTTATGCCGACGACCTTTTAGTGTATATTTCTAACCTCTCACAGAATATTCTGCATCTTCTACATGAGGTAGAACGGTTTAGTTCATTCTCTGGTTATAAAGTAAACACATTCAAATCTGAATTTTTTTGGCTTTAAATATTACAAAAATACTTTTGAAGGTCAAAGAAGATCTGCTTCGTTGGCACAATTTGCCATTAAACATTTCAGGAAGGAATGCTTTGTTTAAAATGATCTCCTTCTCTAAAATTTTATATATAATTCAGAATACCCCTATAATTCTTTAAAAAAAAAAGATCTCCACAATTTTTATTCATCACTATCATATTTTATATGGCAAGGGGAACATTCTAGAATTGCTTTGAAAACATTATTTCTGGGGAAGGAATATGGTGGCCTAGCGCTGCCCGACTTGGAACTCTATAGTCTGGTCTCATTGGCGAGGTTTTGTGTAGGTTGGCTTGTGGCGTCGGATTACTTCTCTCAGCTTGACCTCGAGGAAAATACTCTATACCCATACTCACCTATAGCCCTCCTCCACTGTAATCTCAAAACCATTCCCAGATCAGTTAAAAATCTAGCCTTGGTATATAATTTATTGCTTGCTTGGCAGAAGGTAGTTGCAAAGTTGGGTCTTTATCACACAGTTTCCAATTACCAGATCACCATAGGGAATCCTGAATTTATTCCAGGAATTCAAACTAAGATATTTGTAAAATGGGCTAGTTTGGGGTTTCTCAAGGTGGCACAATTTGTGGATTTTAACCTATAAGCAGTTAAATATTTTTCTGCTATGAAAGAACAATATTTTTTACCACCCTATATGGATGGAATTGGAACTGGGCAAAATTAGATTCCTGGATTAAATTAGTTCAACATGGTCTTTGTTCTATTTCTCCCTGGTATAGATTGTTAGCGGGAATTAAAGGAGAAGATAATTTAACCTATATCTTTAATACATGGCAACCCTTATTAACAAATCTCCATATTCTTGATAAAAAATATTCTATTAATAGGGTACGTGAAACCACACTATCAGCTTCTTGGAGAGAATCTCATCTTAAACTATTATATATGACATGTTATACCCCATATAAAACGGATATAAATGGTACAACCTAGATTTTAATAAATGCCCTAAATTTCATATATTAGGTGCAGACCTAATGCATATGTTATGGGATTGCCCGAAAATAAAGCAACTGTGGTTAAAAGTTCAATACTGGATTAATACGGGTCTTAAAATGTCTTTTTTTACTTTTTTCCAAGCATAATATAACCCTCCTCTGTCCCTATAATAATGCTATGCCTAATAATAAAATTATTAACTCTTGCATTTTGTGCATAAGAAGCCTCATCTTTCATAAATGGAAAGATAAGACAATACCCAAATTTACAGAAATTATGAGCTTTATAAAAAAACAATTTATAATTGAACAGAAAGATATAGATACTAACATAGATTTACAAGTACGCTCCTTTTTTGAGAAATGGTCAATTTTTATCCAATTGCTCTCTAAGGAAGAACAGGATATTATGATTTTTCCATTCAGGAATTCAGACCTAATTTTATTGGGAATTTGGTAGGCTCATGAAGGGTACTTTGAGGAGTAGAGAGAGGGGAGGATCAAACAATATTGGATATCTATTACTTTCTTTTTTCTTTTCTTTTTTGTTTTGTTTTGTTTTGTTTTAGTTACTATCATAACAAGATAACTCTTACTAATAGAAAATGTTTTCTTGCATTGTAAATCATCATCCCACAATATGGTATTTTCCTTGTTTTGTATTTTTCTCTTTTTGTTGCTTAAAATATAAAACCCCCTACAATGTGTACACTTAAAAGAAATGATACTGATCTCAGGTTAAATGAGAATGAACATGGTTTATATTCTTATGCCTTTTTTATGTGCGACTTGCTAATTGATGTACTTATCCTTTTGCTTTTTTTTTTGCTTTTTTTGGGGTGTTGTACACATTGTCGGTACTAAATAAATGATTTATTTTTTTTAAAAGCATGCACCAGTAACCAAAAAGCCCCCACTGATTTTTAATAAAATAAAACACAAATACTACCTTATTTACTGCACGTAATTAAACTTTGTATTCTAAAATATTTGAGCATTCAACAAGCGTATGATTACTGGCAAATAGGTTTGTTGTATGTGGTTGTGCAATAAAGCTACTTTTTTTTTAATGTTTTTTTTTTTTTTTTAATGTGACTTTAGTGGGAAGCTACATCTTTAATGATAAGTCTCTATCTTATTTAGGGTTTCCAGTATATAACGGGGAGCGGCACGCAGCGCAGTAGCCGGTGAAGCCACCTCCATGAAATTAGTATTTAGTTTATTCTGCTATCACTCTCATAACTTTGTTACCATAACAACAAGGACGCAATGGAAGTGAACGGAAACTACAGAACCCAGAATGCTTCGCTTCACATATACTTCCAGGTCCAATATGTCGGCTTGTATATGGTAGCACTGCAGAAAAAAGGAGCTGAAAACAACTGCAGGTGAGTACGGAACATAGGGGGGGTGTACAAACGGATGGAATGAAATAGTCTTACAGATAGGTAGAGCTGGGCTATAAGTAGCAATAGGAAATATGACAGCAGACCTATGAAGGTTTTTCAGCTTCAATATTTTGCTTTTTTTTTCTTGACTATGTAGAAATCTGCAACAAAGCTGGATCCCACCACGGAAGAAACTTGTAGCATGGACATAGCGGAGCCAGCAGAGGACGAGGAGCAGCCGCTGGAGCCCCGGCCATACGCTCGCTCTAACCCAGAGGGTGCTGAAGACAGGGGCGCTCCACTCCAGCCAGGGGTCGGCAGTCGCAGCGAGGGGGAAGGTGAGGCTGCTCAAGCTGAAGATGTGCAACTGCCAGCTGCTGCTCCCCCAAGCTGCACCCCTCCACCACCTCTGGAGTTCCAGGTCAAGACCCCCAGAGTGAACTGCCCAGAAAAAGTGGTAAGTAAAGTCAGAAGGTAATTACAGTTACTACACTTTTATCTTTCTTTTTTTACTTCATTCATTCTATTGAAACATTATTCTATTAACTAAAAGGGAAATAGAATGTGTAAGAATACATGCGGTTTAGTTGATTTGCACTCTAATAGAGAAAGCAAATGAGAATTTATTTTGTGAATTTAACACCTGTGATATGTGACAACCTGATCGTTTTCTCCTATTGTCTTCACGATATGCTTAGGTGTTTGATAAGCAACATTTCCTGTTTCTCCTGACACCATTGTCATTACCAAGTGATTGATTCAGTAGAAACATTGATTGCATTTTTATAAAGCTCTATGAGATGCAATTATCTCCAGTCACTTCCTGTTACCCCTGTACTGTAAAATTTGGTTTTCTTTAATGTGTTTTCAAACTGTTATACTAGTTGCAGAGTATAACATTTTATCAGAAATTGCACCTTTTTAGTATTTTTTTCTTTCTTTTTATGAAATACCGGTTGCTCTTGAAACAACCCAGTAAAATGGACTGAGCTTGCAGGGAGAACATATTGCATTATTTTATCAATGTATATAAACATGAAGGATTCTTTAACTTATTTCTGTCAGAGATAACAATTGAAAATTAACATTTTAGTACATTTTGCTACTACCCCACCCTGTGGACTCAGGGTTTCTTTTTTTAATCTTCTAAGATATGTTTTCTATATTCATTAGTACAGTATTGACATTTTCAGTATAGACCGCTGTTTCAATGGGCAAAAACAGCATTTTCAAATGACAAAAGTAATGAAACTATTTGTAAACTATTTAATACACTACAGCAGGTAAACTAGATCTGTGGAAACACATTAAAGGGGAGAAAATGTTACAGTACACCGTCCCTTGAAAAGCCAATGTAAATGGTCTGGAATCGTTCTGTGTGCCTTCCGTTGTAAAATCATTCTGTTTCTGCAGATTATTTGTCTGGATTTGGCAGAAGAAATGGCCTCTCAAAAGCTGGAATCATTTAATGGGCAAGTAAAAAAAAAAAATATATACTCTCCTGGCCCATCTGATATTGTCTTATCCATATTCTTTGTATTGTGGACTTGTCTTTTTGCTATTTGTATTTTAAGCAGGTTGATTATTTTTAATAATCGGTACTCTCTACACACCAATTAAAGGGCCATAATAGTTAAAATTCCATGCGCTAATTTATTAGAACATGTCATTTTATGATAATTGACCCTGCACTACTGTGACCCTGCACTATTGTGTGTTTACCCCACCAAAGGGGTTAAACACACAGTAAACATGCTACTCAGGACCAGAGCAAATCCCACCAATGATCCAATCAGCAGAGCTAGTCACTCAAACTCAGATACCTAACTTTAGCTGCTAATTGGATCAGCGGTGGGTTCCACTTGGGGCCAGCAGTGCTCTGTAGGTTCCGATCAGTACTTTTACTGTGTGTTGATGTTGAACCCCTTTGGTTGGGTAAACACACAGTAGTGTAGGGTCGTTAGTCTTAAAATATGTTCTAACAAATTAGAGCATATGATTTTTCAACTATTATGGCTCTTTAAAGCAATTGATTCAGAGAGAGGTAAGAGGTATCTTATCAAAGTGTTTGGGCTTCTATACTAGATTATGTTCACATGAAAACAATCTATATGATATTTCATATTTCCCACCTCAGATCCAAAGCAAATGCTCTCAACTCTTCCCAGAAAATGATAGAGATGTTTGTCCGGACCAAGCACAAGATAGATAAGAGACATGAGTTTGCCCTGGTTGTGGCAAATAACGAGGCCTTGTGGGTGAGTTAGCAGCTTACTTGCACACCGCCTCTTATCATGAGTAACCTTCTCCACACTTGACATTTTTATTCATAATTGAAATGAACGCACTTTTTTTTTTTTTTTCAGCTCTCCGGATTCACCTCTGATCCCCGTGAACTTTGCAGCTGTCTCTATGATCTGGAGACCAACATCTGCGAGTCCTTCAGTATCCTTATTCCCACGCTTGCCTTTGTGTAGCATTTTCTAACATATCAAACTGATAAACTTTTGTATATGAAAATCGTAAACACAAAAAAAATGTATTTACTGTTATTCATTTAAACATGTTTATTTGACAAGACACCAGTATTCAGTTCCCATGGGAATAGGGCCCTCAATCCCTCCTGTATGTGTTTGTAAATTTTGTCCTGTCTCTTACAAGTCTTGTATTGTTTTATTTATTTTTATGTTGGCGCTTAATAAATAAAGTATAATAATAATAAAATTATTCAAAGTTATAAGAAAGGTAAACGTGAACTAACACCCTCTAGTGGTGAAAAACTGTTAAGATGCATTCTGAAAAGAGGTGGCCTTCAAGGTCTAAGAAATTAGCATATGAACCTCCTAGGTTAAGCTTTCAACTAAGAATACCAAGAGAACAAAGCAAAATTGGTGATAAAAGTAAATTGGAAAATTGTTTAAAATTACATGCTCTATCTGAATCGTGAAAGTTTATTTTGGCCTAGACTGTCCCTTTAAGTAAAGTAGAAAGTTGTTTAAAATTGTAAGTGCTATCTGAATCATGAAATACATTTTTGGGGTTTTATGTCCCTTTAAATTCAACTTTTAATTCCCCATAACATATTTCATCATATCAAATGTACTGTACTTTTATAATTTATTTTACCTGCTTTTCTTATAATATAAAGATACCAAAAAAATGTAGTTTTCGGCTGTTACCAGAATGGAGTGCTTTGCACTCATTGGACAGTGACTGTTTACTATGCACAGGAGTTTATTTATAGCCCTCTTTAATTGACCACAGCAAAGGATACAAGTTAAAAAAATAAATCTAAAATACCAAATTGGACTTTCAATGGGTGTGTCTATGGACTGCACAACAATGCAAATTTTGCTAATAAAGGGACGGTTTATTTTTATGTGGATCTTTTGTTATGCAGTGATTTCATTTCTGATGCATATATAACAATATTAGTTTAATGTTCCTTCATTTAGAAGATAAAGGGAGGAAATGAAGATGATAAAAGACGGCTCTGGGGAAGAATATAATCATTGAGTGATTTTATTTAGTAACAGGAAGTCAGCCTTACAAAAAGACTTCAGATATGGAATGCTGTAAAAGTTTTCACCCATAGCTATTAAATTATTTTATTATCAATCAACAGTACCCTTAACACGTCACATTTAAACGGTTTCCCTGTTTGAGTGTAGTTAACACTTTCACAAACTTTGGGTTTCTCACTGAAACTATTTATAGACAGCTTGTGCAATCATGGCACAAATGGTTATAAAAGCTTCTCTGGGATCCCCTTTGTTCAGAAATAGCAGACATATATGGCTTTGGCATTGCTTTTTGGTAATTAGAAGGCGGCTAATTGCAGCTGTGCGCCACACTTCTATTATTCCCAGCAGTGAAGGGGTTAATCAGGTATCTTAAAAGGTTAATTTTAGCTTTAGTGTAGAGATTAGCCTCCCACCTCACACTTCCCACCCACTGGTCACCCCCATCTTAAGTACTGGCAGACAGTCTGCCAATAAAAAATAAAAAAAAATCTGCAGTATAGGATCTCCCCTAACCCTCCAACCTCCCTGATTCTCCCCCCCCCCCCCCAATAGCTCACTTAACCTCCCCATTCTAACTGTTGCCACCATCTTAGGTACTGGCAGCTGTCTGCCAGTACCAATAAAGCCCAATTTTGTATGGTTATTTTAATTTTTTTATTTAATTTTCTTCTGTAGTGCAGCTGTCCCCTCCCATTACCCTACCCCCTCCCAGATCGATATCCCCCTCCATTATAGGAGCCCCCCTCCCTGCCGCTCTCTTGAGATATTTTCTGTAGTGTAGCGGTCCAACCCACTCCCGCCCCCCTGCAGCGATGGGCCGCCCACCCGCCTCCCTTTTAACCCTCGCCACCAACGATCGACACCACCACTGCCCGATGCAGATCTCTGCATCAATAACTCTGCAACTCTATTTCTGCATTGCTCCACTTTTGGGGCATGCAGAAATAGCGCGATCTCGCTACTTTTAGCGAGATCGCGGCAGAGAGAAGCCCAAGATTGCAGCGTTGTACAGGGTACGGCACTGGTCGTTAAGGGGTTAATGTAAAATTTTTTAGCCTTAATGTATTTCCAATGATTTTAAACTAGCTGCAGAGTATTAAAGGGACATAAAACCTACATTTTCATAGTTCAGATAGAACATGTTATTTTAAAGGGACGGTCAAGTCCAAAAAAAACTTTCATAATGGAAATAGGGAATGTAATTTTAAACAACTTTCCAATTTACTTTTATCACCAATTTTGCTTTGTTCTCTTGGTATTCTTAGTTAAAAGCTAAACCTAGGAGGTTCATATGCTAATTTCTTAGACCTTGAAGACTGCCTCTAATCTAAATGCATTTTGACCACTAGAGGGCATTAGTTCATGTGTTTCATATAGATAACATTGAGCTCATGCACGTGAAGTTACCCTGGAGTGAGCACTGATTGGCTAGACTGCAAGTCTGTCAAAAGAACTGAAACAAGGGGGCAGTTTGCAGAGGTTTAGATACAAGATAATCACAGAGGTAAAAAGTGTATTTCTATAACAGTGTTGGTTATCCAAAATTTGGGAATGGGTAATAAAGGCATTATCTTTCTTTTTAAACGTCAAAAATTCTGGTGTTGACTGTCCCTTTAAACAACTTTCCAATTTACCTCTATTATCTAATTTGTTTTGTTCACTTGGTATCCTTTTGTTAAAAATTATACATATGTAGATTCAGAAGCTGCTAATTGGTGGCTGCTTATTTATGCCTCGTTTTATTTGCTCCCTAATGCCTTCATCTAGCTCCCAGTAATGCATTGCTATTTCTTCAACAGAGGATACAAAGAGAATGAAACAAATTAGATAATAGAAGTAGATTGAAAAGTTGTTTAAAATCACAAGCTCAACCCATTGTGCCAATTTGAATGGGCTGACCCTGCAAGGGGAGCAAACATCTTCAAGTGAAGGTCAATTTCGATGAATTAGTGCCCGGTTTTTAATAATCCTATTAAAAACAAGGGCACTTTAATTCATCAAAATTGACATTTAACTCCTTTTCTTCAAAAACGTACCTTTTTTTTAATCCTGACAGCCGCTCCAGCGATTCACCCGGCCGCCGGAAGCCTCTTCATACGTCAGAAATGACGAATCCGGCTTCCTCCAATCACGGCTCCCCCCCCCGGGGGGAATAATGGCCTGAGGCAACGCTGTGATTGGAGGAAGCCGGATTTGTCATTTTGGACCCGCGAAGAGGGCTTGTGACGGGCGGAGGAAGCGCTGCAGCAGCTGTCAGGATTAAAAGGTACGTTTTTGAAGAAAACAAGTGAAATGTCAATTTTGATGAATTAAAGTGCCCTTGTTTTTAATAGGATTATTAAAAACCGGGCACCAATTCATTGAAATTGACCTTCACTTTAATATTATTTTTCTGTCTATATATAATTGCCAATACTTAGTATCTATCTTTACCGCCCCACTGGGATTGCTGCTTTCTGCCTCCTGTTTACTTAGCTTTTCTAATCCAAACAAATCCGCTTTCATATTTTCAGTATAGGTGGTGGTTTCAACAGGCGAACATTTCAAATAAAATAAAGAAAAAGCAGTAATTTGTAAACAGTTTGCAGAGTAAAATGTATAGTACAATGCCACATTTAGGGCCAGATTACGAGTTGAGCACTAAATATCGCTTACACTAAAGCAATATTTGTGCTCAACGGAGTAATACCAGTGCACGCTAATGTGCGCTAGTATTACAAGTGAGGTGCAATGCAAACACAACCTCACTTCCGCCTTGCACGGAAGCATTACGCTCACTGGGAGCCTCGTTCTCATGCCATCAGAAACGGCATGAGAACTAGCGCAGCAAAGGGGGTAAGTCACACAATAATGGGCAGCTTATGTACATATACATTTGTGTATATACACATAAATATATATGTATAGAATCATATATATTTACAGGGAACACATAGTTCCCATAGACTGCAATGTAAAAACACTTTTCAGTATGGGTTTTTTCTTTCTAACACCCCACTTCCGCCACTTTTAAACCCTAGAAACTACTCTGTGCAGTATTTTTTTTTTTTATGAAGAAAAAAAAAATTGCTGCTTTTTTCATAACTCTTTATTTAGGGGCCAATTGGGGCTCTTAAAGAAAATTAACCAGATATCTGATCTCTGGTTAATTTCTGAGTGCTAATTGCTATTGCAAGCTTGCAGTAGCAATAACCAGCCACATGTAATGGCTGGTTATGTTTTGCATGCCCACAAGCGGCCAAATTTTCCCCTTAGCGAGAGTGCAATAAATTACTGTAATCTAGCCCTTAAAGGGCAAATTTGGATAGGTCTAAATAATTTAATCCTGAGTAGCTACAGTTTGTTTTAGAGCCACTAGAGGGCGGTAAAGTTCCATTAAGCCTCCGTTATAAGACTATCCCGTAGTTTTCTTTACATACTGGCACCCTTTGTGCACCTCTTTCTGTAGATTTGAAACTGGCTCTTCATAAAATGATTGCTTAGATTAATTCATGTGTAGTTTCACTCGTAAGAAATTATACATAAAATATTTTACAAATTTATGAATCTGAAAGGTGTTTTTTTTTTTTTTTTTTCCTTATATTTTAATATTTGGGGGAAAATGGCACAATAATATATAATAAATTAAATTAAAAATGTCATGTTTTATAGTGATAATTTATTAAGTGTCTTGTTTGATATTTACTCCCTGCATTATCTCACACACATGCTGCCTTCTCATATTAATGACTGCAATGAATATAATATAGAAGTATGGACCTTAACTGTGTTATTCAGATTTGGAAGGACTCTTTAACCTAATGTAAGTTACTAAAACCCACTTATTTCTTATCAGATCAAAATATGTGTTCACATACGTTATACTTTTATTGTGGTCATGAAGATATTTTATACAAAATCTAATTGCATTTGAAAAGATTAATGGTACTTTAAAGGGAACATTATTACCGTGCAAAACACATAACTAGTTTAGTTTATTTTCTGTTTTTATTACATCCTAAAATATCTCATTTAATTAATTGTTAAATTGATTTCCCCTGCCACTTTGCTTCATATTGCTATATTACTTTGTGCCACAGCTAGGGATATCCAACCTTTTTAAAACAAAGGGCCATAATTATTATTTTTCTTTAATTAAGTTTTGGAAACTAATTTAAGACATACTAACATATGTACAAAGAAGCAGTAATGTATACTTTGGGCCCTCCTATAGAATATATGATATATTACAGATAAGAGATGGGTTGCTTCCCAAGCTGCTCTATTCAGATGCATAGATGAGTACAATGGTTGGGTTGTGTGTTGCAGATGGGGATATATAGTGGAGTATTATGGGATCACAACCATATTCTATGCTATAACGTCACGCAGACAAGTGGTGCAATAAGTAGTTTAGGGTGGCATGCAGTCTCTTGAAGTACTGCTGGAGTCCTCCATGATACAAATACATATGCTGTGCGGAAAGGACAAATGAAAAACACTCAGCCAGCATTGTAGTTTCTGGGTAAACGGCTGAACAACCACTACTTTCTCATGTTTCACCTGTCTTTTATCTCTGATATCTCATATTTGTATTTATCTCTGTCTTTCTCTCATCCCATCTTTGTTACTCCCTCTATACTACATTCCAGACAACAAAGAACAGATTTTCCAGTTACAGATAATGTGCAGACTATACCTCCTCCATACGTAGTGAGGACTATCCTGATCTACAGCCGTCCAGCCTCTCAGCCACCTCTCGCATTCACAGAAGGCATGAAGGTAATAAACTGAACTTAAAGGGAGACCTAGAACTTTTAAAATCCCATGCCAAGAATGGTGACAGTGCGACTCAGACACATGGGGGCATATTCCATATCCTGTAAATGGCTCTGTAACCATGGAGCTATATAAATGAAGTCTGTGGCTCAGCTGCAGGCTGGCTCTTTCAGGAGAGAGCTTTGGACACTGACATAGATTCATTTGATTTCTCTGGGTATACAAGACCTACAGTGGAGTACGCTGTGACACTAGTGGGAGGTCCCTTACAGGATTCACTAAAGACGCTTTTACATTAAAAATCAGTATCTTAAAGTAAGTGAACCCTTGAATTTAGTAACTTGTAGATCCACCTTTAGCAGCAACAACCTACACCAAATGTTCCCTGTAGCTGCTTATAAGACTTGCATAATGTTAAGAATGCATTTTGAGCCACCCCCCCTCCTACAAATCCGTTTTAGTTCTTATATATTTCTGGGTTGTCCTGAATGCACAGCCCTTTTCAGGTTATGCCACAGAACGTCCACTGGGTTAAGGTTAGGACCCGACCATTCTAAAACACAAATCTTCCAAGGTCATTTCACCCCTCTGAAGAAGCGCTAAGTGAAACGCCACTGTGTCAGGGGTCTTGTGTTTTTTAATGAGCTCACTTTTGTTTCTCGCAAACAATACCCATAATATATTAATGTCTTGACATTTATTTTTGTGGGAACCCTGATACAACAGGGAATGGGATAAGAGGGAAGTGATTTCAAATGCTACTGCCATGGATAATGTGAAATAGAAACTTTCTATTTCCATATGATCGATGGTGGTGGCATTTGAAAAAGGCGCCAGAGCAACACCAAAACTTTATGCCTTGATTTTGTGATGTCCTTTTAGTAATGAGAATAAAAGCTATGCTTTAATTGTTTGAAAGAATCTACTGAGTGCTTTCTAATAAAAGGCGCTATATGTAACATTACAAGTCAAATATAAACCTTAGAATATTTCCCTAAGAAAATTTAAAAAATACTGAATTATTGATTTCATTTTGAGAAACATAGTGTATTGGTTTTATTTTTTTGGCAACGTTTAACCTGTTTGTTATATTTTTTTACTTGGTTTATTAAAGGGATATAAATCCCAAAAAATTTCTTTTGTGATTCAGACCGAGCAGACCATTTTAAAAAAGTTCTCAATTTACCTCTATTATCAAATTTGCTTTGTTCCCATAATATTCTGTGTTGAAGAGCTACCTAGGTAGGCATCTGTAGCTCTACATAACAGGAAATAGTGCTGACATCTAGCGCTCTAAAATAAATAGATGACATTCTTGCAAAACTGCTAGCATATAGTGCTCCAAAAATGGGCCGTCTCCTAAACTTATGTCCCTACTTTTCAACAAAAGATACCAAAGAGAACAAAGAAAATTGGTAATGGAAGTGAACTAGAAAGTTAACCCCATTTTTTCTCTTTTTTTTTTTTTTTTTTTTTCTTGCAACTGTATGTGAAGATGACTTTAAATATGAAACTTGTTTATTTGTTTACCGATTTAGAATTCACCTTACATTTTTTTTATCCCCACAGAAAATGCTACAGTGCCCTTACTTTTTCTTTGATGTAATTTATATACACAATGGATCTGAAGATGAGGAACTCAGCTGGAAGGTAAGCAAGGCTGCAAGATCTAATAAAGCACTTGCACAAATGAATAACAAAACAGGCCAATTGCTGATTCTCTCATTTCTTTGCCATTGGGTGAAATCTGAAAACCATTAAAACTATATCTATATTCCCTATATCAAATGTAATATTTAAATAGAAATGGTATAATTTGGGCATTCATTATATGCATACTTTTTGATGCACCAGCTCATACTGAGGTTACAGTGTATACATGTATTTGTCTATGATTCGCTGATGGTTGTCGCATGATACAGAGGCAGGGAAACAAAAGGATTTTGAAATGGGTCAAATATCAGTTATTGTAAATCCTAGCATTTTTGAAACACTAGGATTTACCAGTGCAACAAATAAAGCGGCCTTTCTGTCATGTTTGCAGCGCTTAGCACCTCAGGCTGCCCGCAGCAGAACGCTATTTTTTCAATGAGGTGACGTTTCCACCTCTTAGCCAATAGGCGTGCGGGCCAGCTGACATTATGCCGGATAGCTAGTACACTATTGGCTAAGATCACTTCACTGCAAAATAGCGTTCTGTCGTTGGCTCCCTGCGATGCTCAGTGCGGCTAAAGCTGCAGACAAATAAAGGAACTTTCAGCATGAAGTATTTTATACGTCATGACTGAAATTCCCCTTTATTTATTGCACTGGTAAATCCTAGCATTTTACAAACGCTAGGATTTACCATCACTTTAATTCTCATATACTTCAGTGCAAGATGGGAGTAAACATTCAGTTGTAATATTTGAACATTGCAATATTCAATGGAGTTGAGAAACACTGATTTACCTGACTACTCTTCTTTTCCAGAATGTCTTTGGATTCTTCAGCAGTTTGGACAGTAAGGGCACCAGTTATAAATATGAAGTCTCGATAACAGGTCCAGCAATTGAGCTCCATAACTGTATGGCGAGGCTGCTCGCTCACCCTCTCCAGCGACCATTCCAAAGTCACGCGGCCTACAGTCTGCTGGATGAGGAAGAGGAGAAGCCAGAGGGAGAAGTAACCGTCTGATGAAAGTTCTCTCTGCATTTGCCATAACTCTATTAATATCATTCAAGATGATTAAAATGATTTTTTTTATATGTTGTTTGTTTTTTCATTTTTATGCCCCCAAAATGAGTGTGTAAATCTTAGACTAGTATAGTAATAAATATTTAGGTGAAGCATACAATGTACAGTGTATAAGGAATGTTGTTCAGTATATTAGTGTGTAAGCTTAAACCTTGTATTTGTGTGTATGAAAAATCAGCCTGTATATTACACGGTGTGTAGTTATACCCCTTATGTAGGGGAAACAGAACCTGTATTGCACAGAACTTTGAGGTATCAAGTCCTATATTGTCTAAGCTTTGTGTGTGGAGTCTTTAGAACTTGTAGAGTGTTATATGTGTGTGTGGGAGGTCACCCCCTTCAGTGGATCAACCTTCCTTTTATAGATTGGTTGTGTGAGATGATCACTTTTTATTGTACAAAGTGTGTGTGTGTGTGTGTGAGTGTGTGTGAAGTCCCAGACAGACTTTCTTAGGTAAACCAGTAACTTCAGTGGCTGCAAAGGGTTAACAAAATCCCCTTTTTAAGGTCACCCATTAAACAAGGTTGATTGTTTCACATATTATTTTCTCTGTAGCATAAACTGATTAAAAAAGTCCAGTTTATCTGACTAATGTTAGCTGTGTATTGCTGACACCTAACCTGAAGCAAGATGTGGTCAGACTGGTGGTAAATACCTGCAAAGGACCATTAGAACAATAATGGCCAACGTCCTAGTACATGGGGGCTGCAGAACAATATTAGAGAAGATTTAAAGGGACATGAAACCATTTTCTTTCATGATTCAGATAGAGAATATCATTTTAAACAATTGACCAACTTATATTATCAATTTTGCTTTATTCTCTTGGTTTGCTTTGTTGAAGGCGCTAGCTTAGTGAGCCAATGATGAGGCATTTATGTGCTGCCACCAATCAGCAGCTAGCTCACAGTAGTGCATTGTTTAAAATTGCATGCTCTATCTGAATCATTTAATCATTCGATAATTACGACTTTACTCTCCCTGATATTAAACAGTATGAGATTGTAATATAAAATGTTTGTGTAGTTTAAAAAAAACAACAACTTTGTAATATACTTTATTTATTTTGTCCCCTTTTCCTGCAATTTAACTCTGAAAATTGTTTTTGTTTTTTTTAATTCTACTGAATATCTAAGTAATGGACACCACCATGTTTAAACTTAAGTTGTAAGCTTATCTTACTGTCATGCTACAAACAATTGTGAACAGCTATAAAACAGGCAATAAAACTGATTTCACACTGCCTTGTTATTTATTGCCTGGTTTATATTTATTTCACTAATTGTTCTCCACAGAAGAGAGATAATTAGAAAACTAGTTCAAACATGGTGGCACCAGTTACTTTATAGAAACAAAACTATTATACTTACGTAATCAATATTTAATATAATGGATGGAATACATCATTATGTCTAGCATGTGTTTACTGTTTTAATATCCCTTTTAAGGACTGCGTATAAATGTATGGCTATTAAACCAAATATTTCCTAAACATATCCAGTTGCACTAGATTAGCTTTTTATGTGTTGTGGTGCAGTCTTGCATGAAGCAGAAACTGCTTATTTTTCCTCTCTGTCACCTCCGAAGTGCAGGGTAAATCACTGACACTAGCTTGTTCAGGGTGATTAGCATGTCCTGCTCTTGTGCAATTGGTTGCAGAATTGCACAAGAGCAATCTTATATGTTACCACCTAATGTTGCATTGCAAGTGGTTATTGCAGTTGGACAGGATCTCTATTCCAGAACATGTCCTGGATTCTTGATAAATGTTTCCCTTACTGTAAGTAACGTTGCTGAGTACCCTATCTCTTCTCTCTTGCAGGGGACTCTTGAGTTTCTGACCCACCTGAAGAACACATTTGTTTTTGTTCATCTTTTTAATGTGACCAATAAGGACAAGTCCCAGTACTCGGCTACACATTTCTGTATGTACAGAATGACTGATTCATGCTGTAAAGTACAAATAACATTAACAAAACAAATACAAGTGGAGGGTCCTGCTCCTAAGAGGATATAGTCTATAGATGTGTATTTTTAATGTTATGTCCTCAGGAGCCAAAAAACATTTCAATATTGTTTAGACACAAATGTTAGCCCATGACATCCCAAATACTATTAATCTGATACTAGTGTGACCTGTTCATACCCTATATTTTACAGTGTGAGAGGAGCAAATGCTGTATTGTGTGGTGTATTTTATTTACCCCCTGTCTAAAATTGCTACAGCAGAATAGAAACATTTGGTAACAATTAAGAGAAGTTTAGTTTTACTGTCATGATACCTGGAACATTTAGCGCTAACATTTGTAAGAGCTTTTTCATACATTTGTCAAATAAATCTCATGGGAAGATCTGCACATAGATCTGATTTTCAGACACTGTTTATCTAGATTTAAAGCAACACCCAGCTGCCAGACATGTCCATTTCTCTGGGGCTCCTGAGTGGCACTTAAACTATATTTTTAACTAATTTAGCAGTGGTTAAACACATTAACCCCTTAATGACCGCAGCACTTTTCCATTTTCTGTCCGTTTGGGACCAAGGCTATTTTTACATTTTTGCGGTGTTTGTGTTTAGCTGTAATTTTCCTCTTACTCATTTACTGTACCCACACATATTATATACCGTTTTTCTCGCCATTAAATGGACTTTCAAAAGATACAATTATTTTCATCATATCTTATAATTTACTATAAAAAACATTATAAAATATGAGGAAAAAATGGAAAAAAACACACTTTTTCTAACTTTGACCCCCAAAATCTGTTACACATCTACAACCACTAAAAAACACCCATGCTAAATAGTTTCTACATTTTGTCCTGAGTTTAGAAATACCCAATGTTTACATCTTCTTTGCTTTTTTTGCAAGTTATAGGGCCATAAATACAAGTAGCACTTTGCTATTTCCAAACCACTTTTTTTCAAAATTAGCGCTAGTTACATTGGGACACTGATATCTTTCAGGAATCCCTGAATATCCATTGACATGTATATATTTTTTTTTTTCAAAGACATCCCAAAGTATTGATCTAGGCCCATTTTGGTATATTTCATGCCACTATTTCACCGCCAAATGCGATCAAATAAAAAATATTGTTCACTTTTTCACAAATTTTTTCACAAACTTTAGGTTTCTCACTGAAATTATTTACAAACAACTTATGCAATTATAGCATAAATGGTTGTAAATGCTTCTCTGGGATCCCCTTTGTTCAGAAATAGCAGACATATATGGCTTTGGCTTTGCTTTTTGGTAATTAGAAGGCTGCTAAATGCCACTGCGCACAATACGTGTATTATGCCCAGCAGTGAAGGGGTTAATTAGGGAGCATGTAGGGAGCTTCTAGGGTTAATTTTAGCTTTAGTGTAGTGTAGTAGACAACCCCAAGTATTGATCTAGGCCCATTTTGGTATATTTCATGCCACCATTTCACCGCCAAATGCGATCAAAGTAAAAAAAAACGTTAATTTTTTCACAATTTTAGGTTTCTCACTGAAATTATTTACAAACAGCTTGTGCAATTATGGCACAAATGGTTGTAAATGCTTCTCTGGGATGCCCTTTGTTCAGAAATAGCAGACATATATGACTTTGGCGTTGTTTTTTGGTAATTAGAAAGTCGCTAAATGCTGCTGCGCATCACACGTGTATTATGGCTAGCAGTGAAGGGGTTAATTAGGTAGTTTGTAGGGAGCTTGCAGGGTTAATTTTAGCTTTAGTGTAGAGATCAGCCTCCCACCTGACACATCCCACCCCCTGATCCCTCCCAAACAGCTCCCTTCTCTCCCCCACCCCACAATTGTCCCCGCCATCTTAAGTACTGGCAGAAAGTCTGCCAGTACTAAAATAAGTTGTTGTTTTTTTTTAAGAAAAAAAAAAAAGCATATTTACATATGCTGTGTTTAGGATCCCCCCTTAACCCCCAACCTCCCTGATCCCCCCCCCAAAACAGCTCTCTAAGCCTCCCTCTCAGCCTTATTGGGGGCCATCTTGGGTACTGGCAGCTGTCTGCCAGTACCCAGTTTGAACAATCAAATGTTTATTTTTTTTAATTTTTTAATTTTTTTTCTGTTGTGTTGTGTTTTTCTGTTTTCTGTTCTGTTGTGTAGCTCAATACCCCCCCCCCCCCGCCCACCACCTAAATCACACCTAAGGGGGGTTTTTTTCACATTAAATGTCCCACATTTTTTCTGTAGTGTAGCGTTCCCACCCGCTCCCTCCCCGTGCACGCGCCCGCACCCGCCCCCTCGTGCACGTGCGCGCTCCTGCGCGCTCCCCCGGACTTACCCGCCCACGATCCCGCCCCCGCTCCACATGACCAGGGCCATCGATGGCCGCCACCCACCTCCCACCCACCAACGATACCGGCCATCGATGTCCGGTGCAGAGAGGGCCACAGAGTGGCTCTCTCTGCATCGGATGGCCGTAAAAGGTTATTGCAGGATGCCTCCATATCGAGGCATCACTGCAATAACCGGAAAGCAGCTGGAAGCGAGCAGGATCGCTTCCAGCTGCTTTCCACACCGAGGACGTGCAGGGTACGTTCTCAGGCGTTAACTGCCTTTTTTCTGAGGACGTACCCTGCACGTCCTCGGTCGTTAAGGGGTTAAAGGGACACTGAACCAAATTTTTTTCTTTTGTTATTCAGATAGAGCATGTAATTTTAAGCAACTTTCTAATTTAATCCTATTATCAATTTTTCTTCGTTCTCTTGCTATCTATATTTGAAAAAGAAGGCATCTAAGCTAATGAGCCAGCCAATTTTTTGTTCAGAACCCTGGACAGCACTTGTTTATTGGTGGGTGAATTTATCAGCAAGAACAACCCAGGTTGTTAACCAAAAATGAGCCAGCATCTAAACTTACATTATTGCTTTTCAAATAAAGATACCAATGAAGAAAATGTGATAATAGGAACAAATTAGAAAGTTGTTTAAAATGTAATCTCGAAAGAAAAAAATTGGGTTCAGTGGCCCTTTAACTTTCAGGGGTGGTAGTGTGAAAATTACATGCTTTAATGCAGTGTTTCTCAACCGTGGTCCTCAAGTACCCCTAACAGGCCAGGTTTTCATTATAGCTGAACTAAAGCACAGGTGAAATAATCATCTGAAGGGTGAGAGCAGGTTAGTAACCATGGTTACTGATCAGCTGATTATTTCACCTGTGCTCTAGCTCAGCTATAATGAGGACCGCTGCTGAGAAACACTGCTTTAATAGAGATAGGAGCATGAAATTGCATTAAAATGTCCCTTTAATGACTTCTAGATTGTCTAAATATGTTACAGTGTTCTTTGCCTTTTTCCTCTTCAGTTATTCCCAAAGATGTTCAATGATCTTGTGATTGTGGATGGAAAGTCATGCACATTAGCGCTCCTTGGATTTCAGCTATGCCTGGCACAGCTTTAATGTGTGTTTAGGATCATTGTCCTGCTAGAAAATAAATCCTTTTCCACACAGCTTTAAGGCAGAAGGGGCGTGGTGTGCAGAATATAGTGGCACTTCTCTTTGTTCAAAGTGCACTTGATCTTATACAAATCACCAATTCCAGAATAGGTTAAGAATCTACAGAATCTTTCTTCCACCATATTTAAATATAGGTTTCACGCTTTGGTGCAAAATGATTCCATTGTTTACTCTTGTGTTTTTAGGTAAACAGTCTTCCACTGTATCATCTAACCCATGCTAAATGTTGACTTGTTTTTGTTTTTTTTCCATAAAAAGTTGTTTGAGACTTCTGCTTTTCCTTAAAGACCACAGTTTCCCATCGTCTGACCTTGAATTGTGGATGCACATGCTGTTCTGTAATGATGTTAGCCTGACATAGTGGTCTTCAAATGGTGTGGTCACCTTAGGATTGTCTGGTTTTGATTGGATTAAAGCAATTTATTTTTAGAAAATCTCTTCTGAGGTCATTCTACTGCACTCATAGAAATAGTCAACTAAGCTACACTTTGGTGCTTTGAGAGAGAAAATTTGTCCTCAAATTGCAAATTACATTTCAAACTATTTCAACTGTCTTCCAAAATCCCTAACAGGAGCACTACAACTAGCATCAGGACTATACGATGCATGTGCTTTCAGAGGTTTCTGATGCCTGTGAATGTGGAAGAAGGCAGCCTTTGCAGCGTTCGTCTCTTTTCAGAGACAGATTTCTGCTTGTGAAAGTGCATCACACGAAGATCTGTGTAAATCCAGATCTTAACGCATTGCACTTTCACAAGAAGAAATCCAGGTCGGAAAAGAGCAGAACACAGTGAGCGGCTTCCTTCTTCCCCATTCGAAGGTATCAGAAATGGTGATATCACCTAAAGCTTTAACAGTTATTAACTGTTAAATGTGTTCTTGATAAGAATATTTGAGACTTTGGGGGTTTTTTAGGTTGTTTTTGTAAATCTTTTTATTTAAAAAGAGATCCATCCACTTTGTAATCTAAACTAATGTAATAGAATGGATTTGGAGAGGAAGAGAAATGAAATCTGTTTAGAGACCTGACACCTGCAAGATACAAGAGTTTGAAGTGATGAGCGATTAACTTGGACAAATAGACTGACCGCTATTCTTTATAGGAAAGAAAGTGTGAAAAATTGAGAAAAGTGAGGATGAAGCTGGATTGTGAGATGGACAATCAACAGTTATGAAAATGGCCCCTTCCTTTTTCAACCCTATCTAAAAGGCAGTTGGGGGTTAAAAAGATTTTCAAGTATACCTATTGTCTTTGAGCATTGGCCTTATATATTAAAAACAGTGTACGAAATACATTCCCTTAAAAGGATTGTATCAAGTGGAGTATTATTTAAAAGAGCCCTTTGGTAGTTAGTTCAAACATTTTTGTGATCATGCCAATTGCCAATAGTGTCTAATTATTTGTCATGGCATATTTAAAGCATGATCCAGATCTTTTCTAGCGTCTCTGACAGGGTGTTCCAAAAATTCTAAAAATTTTGTATTAATCTCAGGGGTAATACATGATTTAGAACAAAGAGTGGTTTGAGAGCAATAAACCATTATCTTTTGGGTGAAAAAAGATAATGGTTTTGGTCATCAAAGGCGTGTCTTCCGCTTTAAATTAGAGGCCAATTTATTTGAAAATCCTGTACTTTATAGCGCATGGAACATCAGAATGGGAAGTGTTTTTATCCTTAGACTAAGGACATATCAAGGTGAAGCCCTTCATCATTCGAACCCTTAGCTGTAGAGTTAGAATCTTCCAGAAGCCAAAATATTTGTAAGCCCTTTATTAATGTCTCAGGTCTTTAGAGAAAATACCACAACACTTGTCTTTTAAGGACTATAGGGAGTATAATATTAACCCTTTAACTATAGAGGACTTTGAAAAATGGGTTTTCCCTTTTCTTGCATCTTAAAGGTTGTTTGCTTTTTTTTTTTTTTTTTAAAGTTGGAATAATTTTTTGTCAGTTGTAGTCAAGGTCATGTTTTAAAGATGATAACTGAGAGTTTATTTGAACCATCACTGCAGCCATAACTTCAGAACTAAAAGCATGAAAAATAAGGGAAGTTATATTTACTAAAACCTAAAACTTTACTGGTACTAAGAAGAGCTAAAATATAAACTACTTAAAGGATTATACAGTGGACTGAATACATTTATTAAAGCATAACATTGAAAATATATTTATGATAATCATTTAGATTAAAGACGTAAGGTAACTTCTGATTGTTAAAAGAAGAAAAAAATACACAGTGTATAAACATTGTATAATTTGGCAGATAGCCCAGGTTATAACCAACCATCAGCTTGAGAGAACTGGCAGTTGAGGAGAAAGGGCAAATATAAATCGATCACAGAACTAGAATAGAAAATAACAAAACAAAAAAAAGTAACAAAAGAGACAAAAAAGAGGAAATTAAACTAAACAGTAAACACCTTGAGATTTAAAAAAAAAAATATTTAGTTATGTCTAATAAAACAACCTTCATTGTTTATTTTGCCCCTTTTTAATGAAAATTTAGTTCTGAAAATTGAGGATTTTTCAGTGATAAGAACTGGAAATACACAATGTAGCCTTCTCAAGGATGACCAGGCTATATATTTGTCCCTAACTTTCTTCAGTGGAAAACAACAGTTATCTATACAGTTATGGTTATTGAAAGAAAAAATAAAGTTATATTTTAATTTATCTCAGAGCACATGAAAGAAAAGAAACGAGAAAGATTTTGATTGGTTCTTCAGCGAAGTGTTGCTCGCCTAGACTATAATTGGTGAACTGTACACCTGTTTTTTGTAGAGTGGTGTTTCCTGATTCTCACCATATTATATAGTATTGCAGGATTTATTTATTCTATCCTTATAATATTATTACTGTCCTTATGCAGTAAAGGAAAATGATAGCAAAATGCTATTGCTCGTTTTATCCTTTATTTCTAGGAACAGGGTAAAAGCTGGAACAGGACCTTTATGAAGGAAATTGATGCAAAATATATTGGGAATTTGGGATGTGTTAGAGAATCTTAAAAAAAAACCCAATATCTAGGAACCCAAATCATTTTGATATAATATTTTATTAACCCTTTAACAACTAAAATATCGTCCGGAACAGAACATAACAGGCCAGAACGGCACCTTCCAAGCAACCCAAATAGACCAAATTCACCAGCCACACATGACTAGATGTGATAACTGTAATCAGCTACAAACCATCAACGGAAACCACGTTTCAATAACCATTCTTGCCTACAATACGCTTTTTGCAAAATGTGATGGAACGGCACCTTCCTAGCAACATAGACAGACAAAATTCACCAGCCACGCATGGCAAGATGTGATAAGTTAAATCAGCCACAAACCATACACAGAAATTACGTTTCAATACCCGTTCCGGCCTGTAATACGCGTTTTCACTACATGTCATGGAACCACACTTTTCTAGCAACATAGATTAAATTCCACAGCCACAAATGGCTAGATGTGATAAGTTTAATCAGCCACAAACTATCCACAGAAACTGTGTTCTGTAACCCGTTCTGGCCTGTAATGCACTTTTTCACAAAATGTGATGGAACAGCACCTTCCTAGCAACATAGACAGCCCAAATTCAGCAACTACACATGACTAGATGTGATAAGTGTAAACAGCCAAACCCATCCACAGAAACTGTGTTCCACTACCTGCTTCTGCCTGTAATATGCTTTTTCACAAAATGACACTGAATGGCACCTTCCTAGCAACATATACAGACCAAATTCACACATGACTAGATGTGAAAAGTGTAATCAGCCACAAACTATCCACAAAAACTGCATTCCAATACCTGTCCCAGACTGTAATACACTTTTTTCGTGAAATGTGATGGAACGGCACTTTCCTAGCTACATAGACTGACCAAATTCACCAGCAACACATGACTAGATGTAATAAGGGAAATCAGCCACAAACTATCCATGGAAAACCCTGTTCCGATACACGTTCCAGTCTGTAATAAAAAAAATTGCGAAATGTGACGGAATGGCACCTTTCTAGCAACGTTAATTCCGTCACTTTTCATGAAAAGCATAATAAAGGCCAGAAAGGCTATTAGAACATGGTTTCAGTGGATGTTTTGTGGTTGATTACACTTATTACATTTAATCATGTGTGACTGGTGAATTTGGTGTATCTGGTTTGTTGGGAAGGTGCCGTTCCATCACTTTTCATGAAAAAGCATATTACAGGCCAGAACGATCATTGGAACGTGGTTTCTGTGGATGATTTGTGGTTGATTACACTTATCACATCTAGTTATATGTGGCTGGTAAATTTGGTCTGTATATGTTGCGGGGAAAGTGCTGTTCCGTCACTTTTCATGAAAAAGTGTATTACAGGCTGGAACAGGTATCATAATGGGGTTTCTGTGGATGATTTGTGGCTGATTACACTTATTACATTTAGTCATGTATGACTGGTGAATTTGGTTCGCAGGGAAGGTGCCATTCCATCTCTTTTCATGAAAAAGTGTATTACAGGCCGGAAAGGGTATTGGAACATGATTTCTGTGGATGGTTTGTGGTTAATTATACTTATTACATCTAGCTATGTGTGGCTGATTAATTTGGTCCATCTATGTTTCTAGGAAAGTGCTATTCTATCACTTTTCATGAAAAAGCGTATTACAGGCCGGAACAGGTATCATAATGTAGTTTCTGTGGATGATTTGTGGTTGATTACACTTATCACATCTATTTATGAGTGGCTGGTGAATTTAGTCTGTATATATTGCTCGGAAGGTGCTGTTCCGTCACTTTTCATGAAAAAGTGTATTACAGGCCGGAACGATCATTGCAACGTGGTTTCTGTGGATGATTTGTGGTTGATTACACTTATCACATCTAGTTATATGTGGCTGGTAAATTTGGTCTATATATGTTGCGGGGAAAGTGCTGTTCCATCACTTTTCATGAAAAAGTGTATTACAGGCTGGAACAGGTATCATAATGTGGTTTATGTGGATGATTTGTGACTGATTACACTTATTACATTTAGTCATGTATGACTGGTGAATTTGGTGTATTTGGTTCGCAGGGAAGGTGCCATTCTGTCACTTTTCATGAAAAAGTGTATTACAGGCCGGAAAGGGTATTGGAACGTGGTTTCTGTGGATGGTTTGTGGTTAATTATACTTATTACATCTAGCTATGTGTGGCTGATTAATTTGGTCCATAAATGTTTCTAGGAAAGTGCCATTCTATCACTTTTCATGAAAAAGCGTATTACAGGCCGGAACAGGTATCATAATGTAGTTTCTATGGATGATTTGTGGTTGATTACACTTATCACATCTATTTATGCATGGCTGGTGAATTTAGTCTGTATATATTGCTGGGAAGGTGCTGTTCCGTCAATTTTCATGAAAAAGCGTATTACAAGTTGGAACAGGTATCATAATGTGGTTTCTGTGGATGTTTTGTGGCTGATTACACTTATTACATTTAGTCAAGTGTGACTGTTGAAGTTGGTGTATCTGGTTTGCTGGGAAGGTACCGTTCCGTCACTTTTCATGAAAAAACGTATTACAGGCCGGAACAGGTATTGGAACGTGGTTTCTGTAGATGTTTTGTGGTTGATTACACTTATTATATTTAATCATGTGTGGCTGGTGAATTTAGTCTGTCTATGTTGCTAGGAAGGTGCCGTTCTATCACTTTTCATGAAAATGCATATTACAGGCCGGAACGGGTATTGGAACGTGGTTTCTGTGGATGTTTTGTGGTTGATTGCATTTATTACATTTAATCATGTGTGACTTGTGAAGTTGGTGTATATGGTTTGCTGGGAAGGTGCCGTTTCTGTCACTTTTCATGAAAAAGCGTATTACAGGCTGGAACAAGTATCATAATGTGGTTTCTGTGGATGGTTTGTGGCTGATTACATTTATTGCATCTAGTCATGTGTGACTTGTGAATTTGGTGTATCTGGGTTACTCTGAAGGTGCCCTTCCGGCTGTTATGTTTGGTTCCAGACACTATTTTGGTAGTTAAAGGGTTAAATATAAATATTACAATGCAACGATTATAGTTCCTAAACTTGTTCTCAAGAGTCTCTATGACATCCCATTATATTTTGAATCGATTTCATTCGTTAAAGGCCTGTTCCGGCTTTTACACCGACCCTTATTTCTTGATGAGTCCAGTATGAGAACATTAGATTACAAAGGAAGATGCGCTGCAAGGATATCATATATCAGTTATTTTTCTAAATGTACCTATGTAATTTCCTCTCAATATGTCTTAAAGCTGTTTGTGCATTGGCAACTACCTTGGGCAACAAACACTATAATGTTTTTATGACCTTTTAATGACTTTATTTATATCCTGGGTTTGTATATGGTTCCAAATTAACTTTATAATATATAAGCACTTTAGCAATGCGTATAATCTAAGAAATAGTTAAAGGTCATAGATCTACACTAAGGCAAACTCAAATTTGAACATAAATGCTGCATCACAGTTGTAAAATGTTGGGCATTGATGCAATATCTGCTTGATCTGTATATTTTACAACAAGGATTTATTTTTTTTGCCAACGTCATTTACAGCTAATGAGGAAATTGAAGCAGATCTTATTTTGGTTCTTGGTAAAGAATTACACTCTTCTGTCTTATCCTACCCAAGACCTCAAGTGATTTGATTTAATTAAAATGGTTTCTTTTATCACCTTTAATACATTTTGTTCATGTTTTGATGCAAGCTTGGTGCTCCACTATAAGTCGTAATCTAATTTTGCACCATAGTTACAGTTCAGATGTCTTAACAAAATGTGATTGCTGAAGCAATCTGAAAGATCATTGTGTTCCTTTACTTGGCTTATTTGATCACTTAAATCAAATTATTTCCTCCACAGGTTCCTGGTTCATTCAGTTAGCATTTTCACATTACAAACAGCCTCATTCGATTTAGAATTAATTTAACAAATCCCATAGGATTAGTGCTCACCAGCAAGGCAATGGTACTTGTTGGTTTGAAAGGGCAAATTGACATTAACAAATGACATTTTAAGGTTAGGAACACATTCTGATAAATAAAAAGTGCCTATTGCATTATTACAGACTGCCAATAGTCCTTAAAGGGGCATTACAATTTGTGATTGTAATATAAAATTATTAGAAATTAATTATAAAATTATGTGTAGAAAACTAGTTTTTCCCCTTTATCTATTTTTCTGTGGAGGACAGTTAGTAATAGATATAAGACAGGCAATTGTGTTTAAAACAAAAAGCCATTAAGCATCACTCGAGTGATGCTTGCCGGCTTTTTGTTTTGAACACATTTGCATTTGGAGTATTCTGGCTGAGCCTCGGCACTAACCCTATAAAGCGCCACATATTGGATTATGCTGAGCCTAAAGACCTCACTATTGGTTGCAAGTGGAAGATTTGGAGAGTGACATAGTTCCCAGCACGAACACCAAAGTTTGGCGCTATTGTTTGTCTACTACATGGATATAGCAGGGACCGAGACGTGGAGAACTTGCCACAGTTTTGAACCGGTGAACAATCTGCTCCTGAGAGTGCAGGAAGCAGCTTGTTAATTGGTGAGCGATCTGCTGCAGTGAACAGTGGTATTGGCTTTTATTCATTCATTGGTTTGTCTATTTATCCGCAAATTCGGATATACATTCATTTTACCCACCTTGAGCTAACACAGAACATACCTATCAGTCTGTTATAAAACAGGCAATACAAGAAAGTTTACAAAAAAGGCTGTGTGAATGTGAACACCCTGTTAATACTTTAACAATTCTTTATTCCACTAATATAAATCATAATCATATTTAGCATTTATTTAAAGTTTAATATCCCTTGAATAGGCAAGTGCATTCAGAGGTTTTGGATGCCTCCGAATATGGAAGAAGGCAGCTACTCGTTCCGTCAGGTTCTTTTAGTCGCTGGTTTTCTTCTTGTGAGAGTCCAACACACTAGATCTGGATTTGAACAGATTTTAGTGTGTTGCACTTTCACAAGCAGTAATCTGTCTCTGAAAAGAACCAAAAGCCATGAGTGACAGATGAATGCACATGCCTATCCTTTAAGTACCCCTAACGGAACAGTATTATTAAATCCTGCCAAGTGGTTAAAAATACATATATGGAAGCTGCAAGGGAGATACAAGCTGGCTGGGTGATTGGTGCAACTGTCATTTCTGATTGGCTGGCTAGCTGTAATTGCAATGCTTCTTGTTCTAGAGCAGTGTTTCTCAACCATGGTACCCCCAACCAGTGTTAATTTTGCCGGCAAATTTCAATTTAGTGTTAGTTTTAGTCTTTTGACTAAAATGCCATTTTAGTTTTAGTCGTATTTTAGTCATCTCAATTGCTTTAGTTTTAGTCTAGTTTTAGTCGACTGAATCTCCAGTAGATTTTAGTCGACTAAAATGTTAGGGGTGTAGTTAAAGTGTAATGCATTATTTAAGCATTTCTCTATAATTTGCAAACTGATTATATACCCCAGGAGTAAACATAACACCTGTTAATGTTTATGGTATTAAGGTTTAAACATGCAATACAGACACAGATTTAGCCGTTGTGATATTTAACATTTTAATTAAACTTAAAATTAAACAAACAGAAGTGCAACTTTAAAATATAAAAAAACAAAACTGTAAACTGTATTGGCTGTATTGAACAAATTACCCATAATAAAAACTTAAACAGTTCTCTGTTAAAGTGAAGGTAAAGTTAATATATTTCCAATTCATCAATGCATCCACTATAATAATAATAGTATGATCGCTAACTCTATTTGATAAATTTATTTAAATAATTAAACTTTTACTCACTATCTTTTGTTCCTACCGTTACACTGCAAACTCCTCCCATCCCCTACTTCCTATCTTTCTGTTCGATGATGTATAGAGCGGTTCCACCCGCTCTATACGTCACCGAAAATGCGCGTTCACAATGCCCTGTTTACTGCGCATGCGCTTCGCGCCGATACCGGCATCCAATGCGCATGCGTTAATCTAGCAAGAAACATAGTACTCAATGAATAACACTAATATATTCATTCAGTACTATGTTATTTGACAAGTAAGGCAATGTGCTTCTCCGTTACGGTCCATAACTTTCTCAGCGGTCCATGAAAGCAGATGACAAATATTTTTTTCCCTAAGAATCAAATGCGCATGCGCGAAACGGGAGCGCACTCCAAAACTAATACTGACTCCAAAATTATTGGGCATGCGCAGAATAACATGTGTGGGGATGACGTGGTTTGATGGCCGCCTATCGGCCAGAGTTTCAATTGGGTATGTAAAACATGTGACCAGGAAATTGGAAAAAAAAAATATAACGGGCTGAATTTGCAGAAGAAAAAAAAGATATTTATTACGGGGATAATTGTTTTTACAGACACATAAAAAAAAAATGATGAATGAAACTTATATTATTTATGGCAAAAGATTATTACTGTTGATTGCAAACAAGGTAAGTTAACCTTCACTTTAATAATTAAAACAAGTATCAAGTAACTCAACACAACAAAAAGTTTCTGCAGCTAGCACAGGCACAGCATAACTTAAACCCATATTCGTTGGTTATGCTTATTTCTATAGGAAGAATCAATTGATTGTTCACAGATTCGAAAAAATGTTGGCAATGATATTAGCACTGCTCTAGAACTTCCAAACTCATTATATACTCCTGGAACAAAGGTTTATTAACCTTTTTTATTTATGGTATTAAGGTTTGAACATGCAATACAGATTTAACAGATTTAACTGTTGTGGTATATAACATGTCTTTTTTATCTTAAATTTTAATAAAATTAAGTTTTGTAAATTTTACAAAAGAGCAGTAATTGTATATGGATTGATTATAACACCTTGCATAAAATGTTTTTGTCAGCAAATTTTGATTTAGTTTTAGTCATAGTCTTTTGACTAAAATGCCATTTTAGTTTTAGTCTTATTTTAGTCATCAGAATTTCTTTAGTTTTATAGTAATTTTAGTCTAGTTTTAGTCAACGAAATTAACTCTGCCCCCAACAAGCCAGGTTTTCATAATAGCTAAACCAGTGCACAGGTGAAGTGATCAGCTGATCAGTAACCATAGTTACTAACTTGCTCTCATCCATCAGCTGATTATTTCATCTGTGCACTGGTTCAGCTATAATGAAAACCTGGCCTGTTGGAGGTGCTTGATGGCCACAGTTGAGAAACACATAACCAGCACAGAACATGCCAAAAATGAAAGGAATGTGAAGAAAGAAATTAAGCAGATAGTAAAAAAAACCTCTTATCTCTCCTAATTCATCCTAACAACTTGTGAAGAATCTGTACCATAGCCAAAACCAACCTATAGGGAATCCCATAAGTAAGAATCCATAAGTAAGAAAACAGTCACAATTCAAAGGAATATAGCTTCACAAAACAGGAACAGGACTTTCCAGTTTTAAAAAAAAAACACCAATGTAAAGAAACTAGGAAAAATAAAACAAGGAGAATTAAAGTAATAGTCTAGTTAAAATTAAACTTTCATGATTCAGATGGAGCTGGCAATTTTAAACAACTTTCTAATTTACTCCTATAATCAATTTTTCTCCGTTCTCTTGCTATCTTCATTTGAAAGGGCAACAATGTAAGCTAAGAAGCCTGCCCATTTTTTTTAAAACCAGCTTTATTATTTATCATAAAGAAGGTCAGAATACAAATGTTTAGGAGACGCAGCTCCAAATATTATGAATAACAAAGGTTGGTTGTTTTTCAAATACATGGATAACACAATTTTACTTATACAATCCTGATTTTAGCCAAAACAAATACTGAAACTAACTGCTACTATTCAACTCTTTTCTGAACTATGCATGAGTCTATATATAAAAAAAAAAAAGACAATCCCCAAGTCCCACTCCTCGAAGCCTGCCCAGACCGGTTCCAATATACTCTCAGTAACGTAGCGTTGAATAGTGTGCTTCTATTGCGGAGGAAGATCATCTTCCATTATTAACTGCATAAAAGTTGGGGATCTCTGTAATGGAGAAGTTAATTGAATCAATCTGCGTTGTCAGGGGCCAAGCTAATATTAGTAAAGTAAGATCTGAGGTGTTCTTTAATGAGTAGTTTATTTTCTTGCAACTCAATCATCATTTGGAGTTTCATAGTGTTAACAAATTCAGCTAAACTAGGGGCATTATGGGACTTCTGTTTTCTAAATATTAGATTACGTGCCGCCAAAATAGCCATATTTATCAACTGTTGGTTTCAACAGTTTCACAGAAAAAAAATATGAAAAGTTAAATATTATTCTGAAGAGGAACCAAGTCCGATCCATTCTTAGTTCAGCACCTGGGTAGCACTTTCTGATTGGTGTATAAATGTAGCCACCAATCAACAAGCGCTACCCAGGTGCTGAACTAAAAAGGGTCTGGCTCCTAAGCTTACATTCAGATAAAGATACCAAGTGAACGAAGAATTAGCCTATTCCTTTAATGAGCTGCCATAGCTTCTCCAGTGATATCTCATGGCAATAAAAGTGTTATTGTTCAGAATGTGAGAGGTTTCCCCATATTGTAAAGCAAATGCATCTGCTGAGAGAAATGTTTGTCTTATAGGCTTAGTAAGGTCCCTAATGAAACATCAATAGGGAAATTAATTTCATGAAATATGTTGCACCGTGCCAGAAACATATGTAAGCAAATATCTGCCTTAACAAAAGTGATAGTTCAACCTACAATCTATAAATCCAAATGGTGTGGGGTATTCCTTGAATATTAGTTTAATGTTATAAATGGACATTGTACTCAACGTTTTAATCATAAACGTGCTGCATTGTTTTTGCTTAAAAGGAATGTGAAGTAAAAACTGATTAATTGTAATACCAGCTGTGTATTTCCTACTTATGATGATTGGCTGAGGGGTACGTCCTTGAATGCTCATTGGCTAATATTCACATTTAAATACTGCTCTGTCATATTAATATTAGAACCATTTTGAATACAGTGTCCCTTTAATATGGTACTTCTCTGATGTCTTCTTGAAATATTTTGGCTCAGTGACAGTTCTGTGACAGTTCTGTGACTTACATGGTAACATATGAAACAGTTGGCTAAATGGGATATGAAACAATTTTTTTTTCTTTCGTAATTCAGAGTGCATGCAATTTTATACAACTTTCTGATTTACTTCCATGTTCAAATTTTCTTTTTTCTCTTGGTATCTTTTGTTGAAAAGCCAGGATGTATGCCTAGGAGCCAGCCCATTTCTGGCGGCAGTTTTATAAGAATGTTACCAATTTGCAAGATGGCAGCACTATTTCCTGCTATGCAGTTCTCCAGATGGCTACCTAGGTAGCTCTTCAACACAGAATACCACAGGAACAAAGCAAATTTGATAACAGAAGTTAATAGAAAACATTTTTAAAATAGTATGCTCTGTCTGAATGGTTGGGTTTCATATCTATTTAAGCATTTCAGATGTTTTGCTGGAGGGGGGTTAACTCTTTTATTACCATTTTGATGCTTGCCTTCTTTGCTGCTGCTTTTCAACCATTGGTTTAGGGTTAACCTCTACTCCAGTATCCAAAATGTAACCATGAAATAGGACCTGAAAAAACTCACCAGGATGGTGAGAAATCCCTCAAAATCTTGTGTGTTTCTCCATCACACCTAGAACCTACTGCATATAGCTAGATAAACAGTTCTTAAGATGAAATTTACCTTTCTAAAATTCTTTGAGGGGCCCCGCACAATGCTGATGAGACTTCTTAGATAATCTTGTGAGAGCAGAGAGCTTTAGATCACCAGTAATTAAGTCATATTTGTACTTTAATGCAAAGTGGAGCTGGCACAGTATTCTAAACATTTGTCCATTTAAACAATAGCTTGACTCACCAGGGACATGGTTACATAGAGAAGAGTCTCAGGCCTCCCCAACAGGCCAGGTTTTCAGGATTGGTAAAGGAACAAGATATAATATTATCCTGGGAATATTGCACACCTAAAAAACATTTCTTCCCAAGGAAACAGTTAAAAAGAGAATTCACAAATTGTATGAGGTGGCCCAAAAAATTCCCAATGAATCTATTTTCCAACTAATTACAATACTATAAGTAAAATGCCAATCTCATGGGCCACTGCCAAAAAAATGTATGTAACAATTCATTTGAAATACATTTAAAAGGTGATAACATTTAAAATATATTTAAAAGGTGACTACCCTATAGCTGGTAAATCTACAAATATTACAGTACAAATTATAATTCAAAATAAATATGTTTATTAGATACAAGTATATTGACCTTTAAAAATTCAATAATTAAAGACACCGGTGTCAGATACATACATAGATATTCCCCCCAAATTATGACGTTTAAACTCGTTTGTTAAACCTACAGACTTAAAAATAATAATATGCCTCAATGGATAAGCCTATATATAGAATGCTTAAGTGGATAAGGTGGTAAAACAGAGTAATATCTTATATAATAAATACATGTTACTAAATTGACAAGTAGTATCAGTTAGTATCCATATTGTATCCTAAAAGTCAACACAATATAGTAAAACAGGTGGATCCAATGTAACTCAAGTGTAGCAACTTATATAGACCTTACGTTACTATAGCTCAAAAAAATTCAAATGAGCTGGATTACAGCTTGATTCACAAAAAATGGGCGTACAACTTAATTACAATACATCCATGTATGAGTGCATTGTGTAGTGCTCATATGTGTAATCTTCAGCAATAATGCCCAAAATAGTACCTGTATTTCCTGGTTAATAATAGTTCCGTGTCTTGAGAGTACTCACAGTGCACTGCGGTTTATCGGAACCGTATCCGGTCCTCAATAAGATTTGTCAATACTGGCCTCAGGTGAGCTGTTATCCGTTTCTGCTTTACTTGATGCGCCCTGAAGTGGCGGTCTTTTAGATCTCCGGATAGAGTACTTGCTTGTCAGCCTTAAGTCGGTCTCCGGCTAGCCTCTGATCCTTTCTTTGAGTGCTTTTACGTTCAGCCTCCGTCAGTCTCCGGCTAGCCTCTGATTTTTCCTTTGAGTGCTCTTATGTTCAACCTCCGTTATTTTGGATAGAGTGCTTGTATTTAGCCTTCAGTCCTGCAGAGTAAGGGTTATCTCTGCTATCCTTGTGATCCAGTATGTCGGGTGATCAGGTTTCTACGCGTTTCGACTTGGAAGCCTTTTTCAAGATTTTTGAGCTATAGTAACGTAATGTCTATATAAGTTGCTACACTTGAGTTACATTGGATCTACCTGTTTTACTATATTATGTTGACTTATAGGATACTATATGCATACTAACTGATACTACTTGTCAATTTAGTAACGTGTATTTATTATATAAGATATTACTCTGTTTTACCACATTATCCACTTAAAGGGACATTCCAGTCAAAAATTAAATGCACATAGATTTATTACATCTTTGAATAGAAACATATTTGCAATATAAATGTATTGCCAAAAATGCTTCTAGTAAAAGTTATCACTGTTTTAGTGTTAGTATTTTTCTCTGCACGTGCATGTGAAGCATAGCTAGATATTGTCACTGCACTCACATTTTAAATAATGCAGCTGCTCACATCATCAGTGGGGCTTGTATCATGCTAGCAATTAACAAATTGAGTCATTACCAGATGGTACAAGCACCTTAGGCTCTCTGAGCAACAGCTGTGTTTAAAATGCTGGTGCACGGTGCATACTTGAATACACTTTTGAAACAGCTATAGCTTTTATTAGAAGCATTTTTGCTAATGCATGTATATTACAAAATTGCTTCTGTTCAATACCGAAATGCACCCATGTGGTTTCCAATTTTGGCTGGAATATCCCTTTAAGCATTCTATATAAAGGCTTATCCATTGAGGCATATTATTATTTTTAAGTCTGTAGGTTTAACAAACGAGTTTAAACGTCATCATTTTGGGGGAATATCTATGTATGTATCTGACACCGGTGTCTTTTTATTATTGAATTTTTAAAGGTCAATATACTTGTATCTAATAAACATATTTATTTTGAATTAAAATTTGTACTGTAATATTTGTAGATTTACCAGCTATAGGGTAGTCACCTTTTAAATATATTTTAAATGTTATCACCTTTTAAATGTATTTCGAATGAATTGTTACATACATTTTTTTGGCAGTGGCCCATGAGATTGGCATTTTACTTATAGGTTTTCAGGATTACCTTGGGTGAGAGCAGGTAAAATAACAATGTTTATTAATCAGCTGATAGTTTCACCTGTGCTCCAGTTCAGATATCTTTGAAATGTGGCCTGTTATGGAGTGCTGTGAACAGGTTTGAAAACCAGTGATATAGAATAACCAGCTCTTGCCTCATATGCTGTCACAATAGAAAGTAAGGGTACAATATGTTCAAGGTAAGTTGATGGCTATGTAAGGCTTGTAAGAACTTCCACTAAAAAATGCTTAGTTTAAAGGGACAGTCTACCATAGAATTGTTATTGTTTTAAAAGATAGATAATCCCTTTATTACCCATTCCCCAGTTTTGCATAACCAACACAGTTATATTAATGTACTTTTTACCTCTGTGATTACCTTGTATCTAGGAACCTTCTTCCAGCCCCCTGATCACATGACTGTGACTATTTATTATCTATTGTCTTAAATTTAGCATTGTTTTGTGCTAAATCTTAAATAACCCCCTGTGCCTGAACACAGTGTTATCTATATGGCCCATGTGTACTTTCTGTCTCTTTGTGTTAAAAAGAGATTTAAAAAGCATGTGATAAGAGGCAGCCCTCATGGACTTAGAAATTAGCATATGAGCCTACCTATGTTTAGCTTAAACTAAGAATACCAAGAGAAAAAAGCTAATTTGATGATAAAAGTAAATTGGAAAGTTGATTAAAATTACAAGTCCTATCTGAATAATGAAAGTTTAATTTATACTAGACTGTCCCTTTAAGGGATTGGCTCGAGCAGCCAATGAAGTGTTGCACCAGCTGAGTTTTTAGTAAAAGCACTGCTTTCTATGTTTAGTTTATTCATTTTATATGAATACATAGAGTTGTGCATAATTGCAGCAGGGTGTTGTGTGTGAAAATAATAGACCACTGTTTTCTACACTTGTCCTCACGCCTCCTTAACACTTCAGATTTTAAGGATATCTGAACTAGAGCACAGGTGAAATAATCAGCTGATTAATAAACATGCGGCTAGATTACGAGTTTTGAGTTATTAGCGGCTCGGTGCTAACTTGCAAGTTATTTCCACCGCTCACCTCCCTATAGCGCTGCTATTACAGGTTTTCATAAACCCGGCGTAAGCAGGCAATATTGCAGTGTTGAGCAAAATTTAGCTCCATACCGCACACAAATACCAGCGCTGCTTTGAGCTGGTTTTACGTGCTCGTTCACGATTTCCCCATAGACATCAATGGGGAGAGCCGGCTAAAAAAAAGCCTAACACCTGCAATAAAGGAGCGTAAAGCTCCATAACGCAGCCCCAATGATTCTTATGGGGAAAGAAAAGTTATGTTTACACCTAACACCCTAACATAAACCCCCTAATCTGCTGCCCCTAACATCACCGCCACCTACATAATGTTAGTAACCCCTAATCTGTCACCCCTGACATTGCCGCCACCTACGTTACACTTATTAACCCCTAATCTGCCGCTCCCGACATCGCTGACACCTACATTACAGTTATTAACCCCTAATCTTCCAACCCTAACATCGCCGCCACCTACATTACACTTATTAACCCCTAATCTTCCGCCCCCAACATCGCCGCCACTATACTAAAGTTATTAACCCCTAACCCCAAGTCTAACCCTAACACCCACTAACTTGAACATAATTAAAATAAATCTAAATAAAAATTACAATTAATACCTAAATAATTCCTATTTAAAATTAAATACTTACCTATAAAATAAACCCTAAGATAGCTACAATATAACTAATAGCTATCTAAAGTTTTATTTTTATTTCACAGGTAAGTTTGTATTTATTTTAACTAGGTAGACTAGTTAGTCAATAGTTATTAACTATTTACTAACTACCTAGTTAAAATAAATACAAATTTACCTGTAAAATAAAACCTAACCCGAGTTACACTAACACCTAACATTACACTAAAATTAAATAAATTACATTAATTAAATACAATTAACTAAATTACAAAAAAACAAAACACTAAATTACACAAAAATAAAAAAGAAATGATCAAATATTTAAACTAATTACACCTAATCTAATAGCCCTATCAAAATAAAAAGCCCCCAACAGTAAAACCCACCACCCACACAACCAAACCCCCCAAATAAAATCATATCTAAAAAAACCTAAGCTCCCCATTGCCCTGAAAAGGGCATTTGGATGGGCATTGCCCTTAAATGGCATTTAGCTCTTTTTCAGCTCAAACCCTAAGCTAAAAATAAAACCCACCCAATAAACCCTTAAAAAATGATTGGAACCGCCAATAGAATGCAAGCTCAAGTTTATTGGCTGATTTGATCAGCCAATAGGATTGAAGCTCAATCCTATTGGCTGATTGCATCAGCCAATAGGATTTTTTCACCTTTAATTACGATTGGCTGATAGAATTCTATCAACCAATCGGAATTCAAGGGACGCCATCTTGGATGATGTCCCTTAAAGGAACCTTCATTCTTGAAGAGTCGTCGACAGAAGAGTATGCTCCGCGCCGGATGTCTTGAAGATGGAACTGCTCCGCGCCGGAAGGATGAAGATAGAAGATGCCGTCTGGATGAAGACTTCTGCCCGTCTGGAGGACCACTTCTTGCTCGCTTGGATGAATACTTCTTCCGGCTTTGTTGAGGACTTCTTGCCACTTGGATGAAGACTTCTCCCGGCTTCATTGAGGATGGATGTCCAATCTTCAAAAACTGTAAGTGGATCTTCGGGGGTTAGTGTTAGTTTTTTTTTAGGGTTTATTGGGTGGGTTTTATTTTTAGCTTATGGTTTGGGCTGAAAAATAGCTAAATGCCCTTTTTAAGGGCAATGCCCATCCAAATGCCCTTTTCAGGGCAATGGGGAGCTTAGGTTTTTTGTGATAGGATTTTATTTGGGGGGTTTGGTTGTGTGGGTGGTGGGTTTTACTGTTGGGGGGTTGTTTGTATTTTTTTTTACAGGTAAAAGAGCTGATTTCTTTGGGGCAATGCCCCGCAAAAGGCCCTTTAACGGGCCATTGGCAGTTTAGTTTAGGCTAGGGTTTTTTTTTATTTTCGGTTTTATTTTTATTTTGATAGGGCTATTAGATTAGGTGTAATTAGTTTAAATATTTGATAATTTCTTTTTTATTTTGTGTAATTTAGTGGGGTTTTTTTGTAATTTAGTTAATTGTATTTAATAAATGTTATTTATTTAATTGTAGTGTAAGGTTAGGTGTTAGTGTAAGACAGGTTAGGTTTTATTTTACACGTAAATTTGTATTTATTTTAGCTAGGTAGTTAGTAAATAGTTAATAATTATTTACTAACTAGTCTACCTAGTTAAAATAAATACAAACTTGCCTGTGAAATAAAAATAAAACCTAAGCTAGATACAATGTAACTATTAGTTATATTGTAGCTAGTTTAGGTTTTATTTTATAGCTAAGTATTTAGTTTTAAATAGGAATTATTTAGGTATTAATTGCAATTTTTATTTAGATTTATTTTAATTATGTTAAAGTTAGTGGGTGTTAGGGTTAGGGTTAGACTTAGGGTTAGGTTTAGGGGTTAATAACTTTAGTATAGTGGTGGCGATTTTGGGGCAGCAGATTAGGGGTTAATAATATTTAATTAGGCCTAGATTTAGAGTTTGGCATTAGCCGTCAAAACCAGCGTTAGAGGCTCCTAACGCTGGTTTTGGGCTACCGCCGGTATTTAGAGTCAGTCAGGAAAGGGTCTAACGCTCACTTTCCAGCCGCGACTTTTCCATACCGCAGATCCCCCTACACAATTTGCGTATCCTATCTTTTCAATGGGATCTTTCTAACGACAAAACTCCAGCCGCAAAAAAAAAGTCAGTAGTTAAGAGCTATCTGGGCTAACGCCGGTTCATAAAGCTCTTAACTACTGCGCTCTAAAGTACCCATAAACTACCTATGTACCCCTAAACCAAGGCCCCCCCACATCGCCGCCACTCTATTAAAATTTTTTAACCCCTAATCTGCCGACCGCACACGGCCGCAACCTACGTTATCCCTATGTACCCCTAATCTGCTGCCCCTAATACCGCCGACACCTACATAATATTTATTAACCCCTAATCTGCCGCCCCCGCTATCGCTGACACCTGCATATTTTTTTTAACCCCTAATCTGCCGCTCCGTACACCACCGCAACCTACATTATACCTATGTACCCCTAATCTGCTGCCCCTAACACAGCCGACCCCTATATTATATTTATTAACCCCTAATCTGCCGCACCCAACGTCGCCTCCACCTACCTACAATTATTAAGCCGCTTGTCACCGCTTTGAAGAAGATGGTTGCTGGTCCGGATCTACTCTTCTGCCCGGATAGGAGGAAGACTTTGGAGCCTCTTCTGGACCTCTTCAGCCCCCGCTTGATAGAAGACTTCAGCCGGATTATGGATCGCCAGCCCCCGCTTGGGCTTGGATGAAGACTTCGGAGGCTTGGATGAAGACTTCGGAGGACGGATCGGTGAACCTGGCATGGTGAAGATAAGGTAGGATGATCTTCAGGGGCTTAGTGTTAGGTTTATTTAAGGGGGGTTTGGGTTAGATTAGGGGTATGTGGGTGGTGGGTTGTAATGTTGGGGGGGGGGTATTGTATGTTTTTTTTTCCAGGCAAAAGAGCTGAATTATTTGGGTCATGCCCCGCAAATGGCCCTTTTCAGGGCTGGTAAGGTAAAAGAGCTTTGAACTTTTTTAATTTAGAATAGGGTAGGGCATTTTTTTATTTTGGGGGTCTTTGTTATTTTATTAGGGGGCTTAGAGTAGGTGTAATTAGTTTAAAATTGTTGTAATATTTTTCTAATGTTTGTAAATATTTTTTATTTTTTGTAACTTAGTTTTTTTTTTATTTTTTGTACTTTAGTTAGTTTATTTAATTGTAGTTATTTGTAGGTATTGTATTTAATTAATTTATTGATAGTGTAGTGTTAGGTTTAATTGTAACTTAGGTTAGGATTTATTTTACAGGTAATTTTGTAATTATTTTAACTATTTTAGCTATTAAATAGTTCTTAACTATTTAATAGCTATTGTACCTGGTTAAAATAAATACAAAGTTGCCTGTAAAATAAATATTAATCCTAAAATAGCTACAATATAATTATTCGTTATATTGTAGCTATATTAGGGTTTATTTTACAGGTAAGTATTTATCTTTAAATAGGAATAATTTATTTAATAAGAGTTAATTTATTTCGTTAGATTTAAATTATATTTAACTTAGGGGGGTGTTAGTGTTAGGGTTAGACTTAGGTTTAGGGGTTAATACATTTATTAGAGTAGCGGTGTGGTCCGGTCGGCAGATTAGGGGTTAATAATTGAAGTTAGGTGTCGGCGATGTTAGGGAGGGCAGATTAGGGGTTAATACTATTTCTTATAGGGTTATTGAGGCGGGAGTGAGGCGGATTAGGGGTTAATAACTTTATTATAGTAGCGGTGAGGTGCGGTAGGCAGATTAGGGGTTAATTATTGTAGGTAGCTGGCGGCGACGTTGTGGGGGGCAGATTAGGGGTTAATAAATATTATGTAGGTGTCGGCGGTGTTAGGGGCAGCAGATTAGGGGTACATAGGGATAATGTAGGTTGCGGCGGTGTACAGAGCGGCAGATTAGGGGTTAAAAATAATATGCAGGGGTCAGCGATAGCGGGGGCGGCAGATTAGGGGTTAATAAGTGTAAGGTTAGGGGTGTTTAGACTCGGGGTTCATGTTAGGGTGTTAGGTGCAGACTTAGGAAGAGTTTCCCCATAGGAAACAATGGGGCCGCGTTAGGAGCTGAACGCTGCTTTTTTGCAGGTGTTAGGTTTTTTTTCAGCTCAAACTGCCCCATTGTTTCCTATAGGGGAATCGTGCACAAGCACTTTTTTGAAGCTGGCCGCGTCCGTAAGCACCACTGGTATCGAGAGTTGCAGTTGCGGTAAATATGCTATACGCTCCTTTTTAGGAGCCTAACGCAGCCATTCTGTGAACTCTAAATACCAGCGGTATTTAAAAGGTGTGGCCAGAAAAAAGAACGCGTAGTTAACGCACCCCTTTGGCCGCAAAACTCTAAATCTAGGTGTTAGTGTTTACAATACAGGAGTGTGGCGGTTTAGGGGTTAATATGTTTATTATAGTGGCGGCGATGTCGGGGGTGGCAAATTAGGGGTTAATAATTTTAATTTAGTGTTTGCAATGTGGGAGGACCTCGGTTTAGGGGTTAATAGGTAGTTTATGAGTGTTAGTGTACTTTTTATCACTTTAGTTATGAGTTTTATGTTACGGCTTTGTAGCGAAAAACTCATAGCTACTGACTTTCAGTTTACAGTACGGATCTTGACAGTATTGGCTATACCGCTCACTTTTTGGCCGGACAGGCAAACTCGTAATACCGGCGCTATGGAAGTCCCATTGAAAAAATGACTTTTTGAAAGCTGCGGTAGTTACGTTGCGTTATGGCCAAAAAAGTGTACGGGACAGATATACCTGCAAAACTCGTAATACCAGCGGTAGTGAAAAAGAGTCATTACGCTGCTTTTTCACTCATAACGCAAAACTCGTAATCTAGTCGATGGTTATTTTGCCTGCTCTCATCCAAAGTAATCCTGAAAATCTGGCCTGTTAGGGTATCCTGAGGGTAGCTTTGAAGTGTGAAAGTAATTTACATGTTGTTGCTAAGTTCTATAAGTAACACTCATCGATAGGATAGTGTCTGGAAATGGAAATCTTAAAGGGACAGTGTACTGTACAATTTGATCATCTTTAATGTGTTCCCAATGATCCATTGTACCTGCTGGAGTGTATTACATTGTTTGCAGTTTGAGAGAGAGAGATTTAATAAGCAAAACCAACTATTTAAAATACATAAATTAACAAGGAGCATTTTCCATAATATAATTTAATACTCTGTAGCAGCTATAGCAAATCATCTGGAACACATTAGAGGAAACACATTTTACTGCACAGTGTCCCCAGCTTTGTAAAGCAGAAAGTACAAGGGAGGGAGATGGTGGGCTTTTAATCTTTTCCTACCAATCCTACTGTTAGTTACTGCTAAGTTGAGCTTATTGTAATGCGTTGACACATTTATCTTCTGTTTTTTTTTGCTGACAATTTCAGTTTTATTAAAAATTGATATTCTATTTAATAGGAAACGCAACATGTATTGATTACAGTATGATTTCTCAGTTAATCACATTTTTCACATGTAGCACCATTAACCCACTATGCCCCTTCAACAGGGTTAATTGCTACTAAATTAGTAATTACAGTAAAAGTGATGTTACAACAAATGATTTCAATTTTCTTTAAATAATAAGAATGACAGTAGCACTTATTATTAGATTATGCATTTTCATTTTATTTACATGCATCCATGTGTGATCAACAATAAAACTACACCAATTTGAACCTAAACATCTTTCATTTACTTAACCCCCTTGGCGACCGAGGAAGTGTCAGGCACGTCCTCCACAGGGTGTCAGTTAAAGGGACACTAAACCCAATTTTTTTTCTTTCGTGATTCAGACAGAGCATGCAATTTTAAGCAACTTTCTAATTTACTCCTATTATCAAATTTTCTTCATTCTCTTGGTATCTTTATTTGAAATGCAAGAATGTAAGTTTAGATGTCGGCCCATTTTTGGTGAATAACCTGCATTATTCTTGTTGATTGGTGGATAAATTTATCCACCAATAAAAAAAGTGCTGTCCAGAGTTCTGAACCAAAAAAGAAGCTTAGATGCCTTCTTTTTCAAATAAAGATAGCAAGTGAACGAAGAAAAAATGATAATAGGAGAAAATTAGAAAGTTGCTTAAAATTGCATGCTCTATCTGAATCACAATAGAAAAAATTTGGGTTCAGTGTCCCTTTAAGGACCAAGGACATGCCTGACACTTCCTCGGGTAATCTGAGCGCTGGAAGCAATCAAGATCGTTTCCAGCCGCTCAAACAGTATTGCAGCGATGACTCGATGTTGAGGCATCCTGCAATACTGTTCCTGACTGCTGGGCTCCGTTTTGATTGCTCCCATGGAGCGATCACTTCCGGTTTCACTCCACGTGGAGCCCAGCAGTCAGCCAGAGCATCGAAAGCCATTGGGCAAGCTTCTGATGCTCTGTAAGTGTGCTAAGTGCATTGGTGGGTTGAGGCACTTAGTAAAAAAACTTACAAATTATGTATATCTGAGGGGGGGGGGGTGTCCCTAGCCTGCCTCATCATAGGGGCAGGCTAGGGTCATCCAATCTGAGCTTGCCACAATAAAAAAATTGATAATAAAATATCCCATTTGTCTGATCATGTCAATATTTGTAAATATTGACTCTGACCAGTGTGGATCTTCCTCCCTCTCCTCACTTGCGTTTTTGTGGGAGAGAGAGAGATCTGTGTTTAAGAGAAAGAGATTTAGCTTATATATTTGTTAAAAAATTATGAGACCCAAAGGTTCTTTTCAGAGCCATTAACCCCTAGCTTGCCAGTGATCACTATAAATCACAGGCAGCACAGCAGCACTTTTTTGCTCTCTGTTAATTTTTTAGGGGTTAATTGTTTTTCAGTATTTTGTGTGAGACCCAAAGGCTCTTTTCAGAGTCATTTAGTTAGTTTAAATTAATTTCTTTCATGTAATTGGCAAGAGTCCATGAGCTAGTGACATATGGGATATACAATCCTACCAGGAGGGGCAAAGTTTCCCAAACCTCAAAATGCCTATAAATACACCCCTCACCACACCCATAATTCAGTTTTACAAACTTTGCCTCCTATGGAGGTGGTGAAGTAAGTTTGTGCTAAGATTTCTACGTTGATATGCGCTTCTCAGCATTGTTGAAGCCCGATTCCTTTCAGAGTACAGCGAATGTCAGAGGGATGTGAAGGGAGTATCACTTATTGAATACGATGATTTCCCTAACGGGGGTCTATTTCATAGGTTCTCTGTTATCGGTCGTAGAGATTCATCTCCTACCTCCCTTTTCAGATCAACGATATACTCTCAATTTACCATTACCTCTACTAATAACTGTTTTAGTACTGGTTTGGCTATCTCCTATATGTGCCCTTGGGTGCGTCAAATGCTAAACTTTATTGCGTCATTCTTGGCGCGAGAATTTTTTGGCGCAAAAAATATGTCTATGACGCAACTTCGTCATTTCCGGCGTCATAGTTCACGCCGAAGCCTTACACACGGTTATTATTGGCGCCAAATAAAAGTTTTCAGTTACGTTGTGCTTCATACTTGGCGCCAAACTTTTCCATTATTTCAATACCCCATTGATGTTTGCCTCTTGCCTTTTTCTCTATCAGAGGGCTATGCTATTTGCATTTGTTTCCCATTCCTGAAACTGTCATATAAGGAAATTGATAATTTTGCTTTATATGTTGTTTTTTCTTTTACATTTTGCAAGATGTCTCAATCTGATCCTGCCTCAGAAGTTTCTGCTGGAACATTGCTGCCTGACATCGGTTCTACCAAAGCTAAGTGCATTTGTTGCAAAATTGTGGAAATTATTTCGCCGAATGTCATTTGTAATAGTTGTCATGATAAACTTTTACATGCAGATAGTGTATCCATCAGTAATAGTACATTGCCAGTTGCAGTTCCTTCAACTTCTAATGTGCATGATATACCTATGAATTTTAAAGAATTTGTTTCTGATTCTATCCTGAAGGCTTTGTCTGCATTTCCACCTTCTAATAAACGTAAAAGGTCTTTTAAAACTTCTCATTCAGTTGATGAAATTTCAAATGACCAACAACATAATAATTTATCCTCTTCTGATGAGGATCTATCTGATACAGAAGATCCTTCCTCAGACATTGACACTGACAAATCTACTTATTTATTTAAAACTAATCCTAAAGCCCGTGTACACGGGCCAATTTTTTAGGTACCGCGGTTCCAACCCTTGCTCCCTCTCTCTCCCCCCTCTCTTTTGCGCTCTCTCTCCCCCCTCTCTTTTGAGTTCTCTCTCTCCCCCTTATTTTGCACTCTCCCCTCTCTTTTGCTCTCTCTTCCCCTCTTTTGCACTCTCTCTTCCCCTCTTTTGCGCTCTCTCCCCCTTCTCTTTTGCGCTCTCTCCCCCTCTCTTTTGCACTCTCTCTCCCCCTCTTTTGTGCACTCTCTCTCCCCCCTCTCTTTCAAACTCTCTCTCCCCCCCTCTCTTTTGAGCTCTCTCTCCCCCCTCTCTTTTGAGCTCTCTCTCCCCCCCTCTCTTTTGAGCTCTCTCTCTCCCCCCACTCTTTTGCGCTCTCCCCCCCCCCACTCTTTTGCGCTCTCTCCCCCCTCTTTTTTGCGCTCTCCCCCCTCTTTTTTGTGCTCTCTCCCCCTCTCTTTTGTGCTTTCTCCCCCTTGCGCTCTCTCCCCCTCTTTTTGCGCTCTCTCCCCCTCTTTTTTGCTCTCTCCCCCTCTCTTTTGCGCTCTCTTTCTCCCTCTTTTGCTCTCTCTCTCCCTCTTTTGCACTCTGTCTCCCCCTTCTCTTTTGCGCTCCCTCCCCCTTCTTTTGCGCTCTCTTTTAAACTCTCCCCCTCTCTTTTGCGCTCTCTCTCCCCCCTCTCTTTTGAGCTCTCTCTCTCCCCCCACTCTTTTGAGCTCTCTCCCCACTCTTTTTTGCGCTCTCTCCCCCTCTCTTTTGTGCTTTCTCCCCCTTGCGCTCTCTCCCCCTCTTTTTTGCTCTCTCCCCCTCTCTTTTGCGCTCTCTCCCTCTTTTGCTCTCTCTCTCCCTCTTTTGCACTCTGTCTCCCCCTTCTCTTTTGCGCTCTCTCCCCCCTCTTTTGCGCTCTCTTTTAAACTCTCCCCCCTCTCTTTTGCGCTCTCTCTCCCCCCTCTCTTTTGAGCTCTCTCTCTCCCCCTCTTTTGTGCGCTCTCTCTCCACCTCTCTTGCGCTCTCTCCCCCTCTCTTGCGCTCTCTCCCCCTCTCTTTTGCGCTCTCTCTCCCACCTCTCTTTTAAGCTCTCTCTCCCCCCTCTCTTTTGAGCTCTCTCTCTCCACCCTCTCTTTTGAGCTCTCTCCCCCTCTCTCTCCCCCTCTTTCTCTCCCACTCTCTTGCGCTCTCTCTCCCTCTTTTGCTCTTCCCCCCTCTTCTGCTTGCTTTCTTTCTTTCTTTCCTTCCTTCGTTTTGGTCTCTCCCGCCGGCCACGCCCCTCCCGCGCGCTCCCGGAGGCCACGCCCCCTCGCCACGCCCGTCGACCACGCCCCCATCATGGCACACCCGACGCCGGTCACGCCCCCACCAGGCAGCTAACGCAGTGCGCACTACTCTGCAGCTGAAGGCCAGGTGTGTTTGTCCGCGCGCAGTCTCTACTGCGCATGACGGCTTCAGACAAACACACTTGGCCTTGGCCTTTTATAATATAGGATAGAGTATATGCGTTCTTTATTAAAAGAAGTGTTAATTACTTTGGATATTGAGGTGACCAGTCCTGTTGACGTTCAGTCTAATAAACGTTTAAATGCTGTTTTTAAACCTCCTGTGGTTTCTCCAGGGTTTTTTCCTATTCCTGAGGCTATTTCTGATATGATTTCTAAGGAATGGAATAAGCCAGGTACTTCTTTTATTCCTTCTTCAATGTTTAAAAAATTGTATCCTTTACCAGCAAATTCTATAGAGTTTTGGGAAAAAATCCCCAACGTTGATGGGGCTATTTCTACTCTTGCTAAACATACCACTATTCCTATGGAAGATAGTACTTCCTTTCAGGATCCTTTAGATATCCTTAGTTATCTAAGGAAGGCCTATTTATATTCAGGTCATCTTCTCAGACCTGCAATTTCTTTGGCTGATGTTGCGGCTGCATCAACTTTCTGGTTGGAGAATTTAGCGTAAGAATTGGATTCTGACATATCTAGCATTATTCGCTTACTGCAATATGCTAATCATTTTATTTGTGATGCCATTTCTGATATTATCAAAATTGATGTTAGATCCATGTCTTTAGCTATATTAGCTAGAAGAGCTTTGTGGCTTAAATCTTGGAATGCTGATATGACATCTAAATCTAGATTACTATCTCTTTCTTTCCAAGGCAATAATTTATTTGGTTCTCAGTTGGATTCTATTATTTCAACTGTCACTGGGGGAAAGGGAGTTTTTCTGCCTCAGGATAAAAAACCTAAGGGTAAATCTAAGGCTTCTAACCGTTTTCGTTCCTTTCATCAAAATAAGGAACAAAAACTTAATCCTTCCCCCAAGGAATCTGTTTCCAAGCCATTTAGGAAACCAAAGTCAGCCCCTAAGTCTGCATAAAGGTGCGGCCCTCATTCCAGCTCAGCTGGTAGGGGGCAGATTAAGGTTTTTCAAGGATATTTGGATAAATTCTGTCCAAAATCAATGGATTCAGAGCATTGTCTCTCAAGGGTATCGAATAGGATTCAGAGTAAGACCTCCTGTGAGAAGATTTTTTCTCTCACATATCCCAGCAAATCCAGTAAAAGCTCAGGCTTTCCTGAAGTATGTTTCAGACCTGGAGTCTTCAGGGGTAATAGTGCCAGTTCCTTTTCAGGAACAAGGTTTGGGGTTTTATTCAAATCTATTCATTGTCCCAAAGAAGGAAAATTTATTCAGACCAGTTCTGGATCTAAAAATTTTGAATCGTTATGTAAGAGTACCAACTTTCAAGATAGTGACTATAAGGACTATTCTGCCTTTTGTTCAGCGAGGACATTATATGTCCACAATAGACTTGCAGGATGCATACATTCATATTCCGATTCATCCAGAACATTATCAGTTTCTGAGATTCTCTTTTCTAGACAAGCATTACCAATTTGTTGCTCTTCCATTTGGCCTAGCAACAGCTCCAAGAATCTTTTCAAAGGTTCTAGGTACCCTACTCTCTGTAATCAGAGAACAGGGTATTGCAGTGTTTCCTTATTTGGACGATATCTTGGTACTAGCTCAGTCTTTACGTTCTGCACAATCTCACACAAATCAACTAGTGTTGTTTCTACGGAAACATGGTTGGAGGATCAATTTACCAAAAAGTTTCTTGATTCCTCAGACAAGGGTCACCTTTTTAGGCTTCCAGATAGATTCAGTGTCCATGACTCTGTCTCTAACAGACAAGAGACGTTTAAAATTGGTTGCAGCCTGCCGGCACCTTCAGTCTCAGTCATTCCCTTCAGTGGCTATGTGCATAGAAGTTTTAGGTCTCATGACTGCAGCATCGGACGCGATCCCCTTTGCTCATTTTCACATGAGACCTCTACAGCTTTGTATGCTGAACCAATGATGCAGGGATTATACAAAGATATCACAATTAATATCCTTAAATCCCAATGTACGACACTCTCTGACGTGGTGGATAGATCACCATCGTTTAGTTCAAGGGGCTTCTTTTGTTCGGCCAACCTGGACTGTGATCACAACATATGCGAGTCTTTCAGGTTGGGGAGCTGTTTGGGGATCTCTGACAGCACAAGGGGTTTGGAAATCTCAAAAGGCGAGATTACCAATAAATATTTTAGAACTCCGTGCAATTCTTAGAGCTCTTCAGTTTTGGCCTCTGTTAAAGAGAGAACCGTTCCTTTGTTTTCAGACAGACAATATCACAACAGTAGCATATGTCAATCATCAGGGTGGGACTCACAGTCCCTAAGCTATGAAAGAAGTATCTCGGATACTTGCTTGGGCGGAATCCAGCTCCTGTCTAATCTCTGCGGTGCATATCCCAGGTGTAGACAATTGGGAGGCGGATTATCTCAGCCGTCAGACTTTACATCCAGGGGAGTGGTCTCTCCATCCAGATGTGTTTTCTCAGATTGTTCAGATGTGGGGTCTTCCAGAGATAGACCTCATGGCCTCTCATCTAAACAAGAAACTTCCCAGATACCTGTCCAGGTCCAGGAATGTTCAGGTGGAAGCAGTGGATGCGCTGACACTTCCTTGGTGTTATCATCCTGCTTACATTTTCCCGCCTCTAGTTCTCCTTCCAAGAGTGATCTCCAAAATCATCATGGAACAATCATTTGTGTTGTTGGTGGCTCCAGCATGGCCACACAGGTTTTGGTATGCGGATCTGGTTCGGATGTCCAGTTGCCAGCCTTGGCCACTTCCGTTAAGGCTAGACCTACTGTCTCAAGGTCCGTTTTTCCATCAAGATCTCAAATCATTAAATTTGAAGGTATGGAAATTGAACGCTTAGTACTAAGTCATAGAGGTTTCTCTGACTCAGTGATTAATACTATGTTACAAGCTCGTAAATCTGTCTCTAGAAAGATTTATTATAGAGTTTGGAAGACTTACATTTCATGGTGTTCTTCTCATAAATTCTCTTGGCATTCTTTTAGAATTCCTAGAATTTTACAGTTTCTTCAGGATGGTTTGGATAAGGGTTTGTCTGCAAGTTCCTTGAAGGGACAAATCTCTGCTCTTTCTGTTTTATTTCACAGAAAGATTGCTATACTTTCTGATATTCACTGTTTTGTCCGGGCTTTAGTTCATATTAAGCCTGTCATTAAATAAATTTCTCCTCCTTGGAGTCTTAATTTGGTTCTGAAGGCTTTACAGGCTCCTCCATTTGAGCCTATGCATTCTTTGGACATTAAACTACTTTCTTGGAAAGTGTTGTTCCTTTTGGCTATCTCTTCTGCTAGAAGAGTTTCTGAGCTATCTGCTCTTTCTTGTGAGTCTCCTTTTCTGATTTTTCATCAGGATAAGGCAGTTTTGCAGACTTCTTTTCAATTTTCACCTAAGGTTGTGAATTCTAACAACTTAATAGAGAAATTGTTGTCCCTTCCTTGTGTCCTAATCCTAAGAATTCTTTAAAAAGATCCTTACATTCTTTGGATGTGGTAAGAGCTTTGAAATATTATGTGGAAGCTACTAAAGATTTCAGGAAGACTTCCAGTCTATTTGTTTTATTTTCTGGTCCTAGGAAAGGTCAGAAGGCTTCTGATATTTCTTTGGCTTCTTGGTTGAAACTTTTGATTCATCAAGCTTATTGGGAAACTTTGCCCCTCCTGGTAGGATTGTATATCCCATATGTCACTAGCTCATGGACTCTTGCCAATATGAAAGAAATGAATTTATCAGGCAAGTTCTTACATAAATTATATTTTTTGTAACAAATTGTGTGACCCAAAGGCCTTTTTCAGAGCAATTAACCCCTAGCTTGCCAGTGATCACTACAAATACTGTTCCTGACTGCTGGGCTCCGTTTTGATTGCTCCCATGGAGCGATCACTTCCGTTTTCACTCCACGTGGAGCCCAGCAGTCAGCCAGAGCATCAAAAGCCATTGGGCAGGCTTCTGATGCTCTGTAAGTGTGCTAAGTGCCTCGGTGGGTTGAGGCACTTAGTAAAAAAACATACAAATTATGTATATCTGGGGGGGGGGTGTCCCTAGCCTGCCTCATCATAGGGGCAGGCTAGGGTCATCCAATCTGAGCTTGCCACAATAAAAAAATTGATAATAAAATATCCCATTTGTCTGATCATGTCAATATTTGTAAATATTGACTCTGACCAGTGTGGATCTTCCTCCCTCTCCTCACTTGCGTTTTTGTGGGAGAGAGAGAGATCTGTGTTTAGGAGAAAGAGATTTAGCTTATATATTTGTTAAAAAATTATGAGACCCAAAGGTTCTTTTCAGAGCCATTAACCCCTAGCTTGCCAGTGATCACTATAAATCACAGGCAGCACAGCAGCACTTTTTTGCTCTCTGTTCATTTTTTTAGGGGTTAATTGTTTTTCAGTATTTTGTGTGAGACCCAAAGGCTCTTTTCAGAGTCATTTAGTTAGTTTAAATTAATTTCTTTCATGTAATTGGCAAGAGTCCATGAGCTAGTGACATATGGGATATACAATCCTACCAGGAGGGGCAAAGTTTCCCAAACCTCAAAATGCCTATAAATACACCCCTCACCACACCCATAATTCAGTTTTACAAACTTTGCCTCCTATGGAGGTGGTGAAGTAAGTTTGTGCTAAGATTTCTTCGTTGATATGCGCTTCTCAGCATTGTTGAAGCCCGATTCCTTTCAGAGTACAGCGAATGTCAGAGGGATGTGAAGGGAGTATCACTTATTGAATACGATGATTTCCCTAACGGGGGTCTATTTCATAGGTTCTCTGTTATCGGTCGTAGAGATTCATCTCCTACCTCCCTTTTCAGATCAACGATATACTCTCAATTTACCATTACCTCTACTAATAACTGTTTTAGTACTGGTTTGGCTATCTGCTATATGTGCCCGTGGGTGCGTCAAATGCTAAACTTTATTGCGTCATTCTTGGCGTGAGAATTATTTGGCGCAAAAAATATGTCTATGACGCAACTTCATCATTTCCGGCATCATAGTTGACGCCGAAGCCTTACACACGGTTATTATTGGCGCCAAATAAAAGTTTTCAGTTACGTTGTGCTTCATACTTGGCGCCAAACTTTTCCATTATTTCAATACCCCATTGATGTTTGCCTCTTGCCTTTTTCTCTATCAGAGGCCTATGCTATTTGCATTTTTTTCCCATTCCTGAAACTGTCATATAAGGAAATTGATAATTTTGCTTTATATGTTGTTTTTTCTTTTACATTTTGCAAGATGTCTCAATCTGATCCTGCCTCAGAAGTTTCTGCTGGAACATTGCTGCCTGACATCGGTTCTACCAAAGCTAAGTGCATTTGTTGTAAAATTGTGGAAATTATTTCGCCGAATGTCATTTGTAATAGTTGTCATGATAAACTTTTACATGCAGATAGTGTTTCTATCAGTAATAGTACATTGCCAGTTGCAGTTCCTTCAACTTCTAATGTTCATGATATACCTATGAATTTTAAAGAATTTGTTTCTGATTCTATCCTGAAGGCTTTGTCTGCATTTCCACCTTCTAAAAAACGTAAAAGGTCTTTTAAAACTTCTCATTCAGTTGATGAAATTTCAAATGACCAACAACAACATAATTTATCCTCTTCTGCTGAGGATCTATCTGATACAGAAGATCCTTCCTCAGACATTTACACTGACAAATCTACTTATTTATTTAAAACTAGTCCTAAAGCCCGTGTACACGGGCCAATTTTTTAGGTACCGCGGTTCCAACCCTTGCTCCCTCTCTCTCCCCCCTCTCTTTTGCACTCTCTCTCCTCCCCTCTCTTTTGAGTTCTCTCTCTCCCCCTTATTTTGCACTCTCCCCTCTCTTTTGCTCTCTCTTCCCCTCTTTTGCACTCTCTCTTCCCCTCTTTTGCGCTCTCTCCCCCTTCTCTTTTGCGCTCTCTCCCCCTCTCTTTTGCACTCTCTCTCCCCCTCTTTTGTGCACTCTCTCTCCCCCCTCTCTTTCAAACTCTCTCTCCCCCCCTCTCTTTTGAGCTCTCTCTCCCCCCCTCTCTTTTGAGCTCTCTCTCCCCCCCTCTCTTTTGAGCTCTCTCTCTCCCCCCACTCTTTTGTGCTCTCTCCCCCCCCCCACTCTTTTGCGCTCTCTCCCCCCTCTTTTTTGCGCTCTCTCCCCCTCTTTTTTGCGCTCTCTCCCCCCCTCTTTTGTGCTTTCTCCCCCTTGCGCTCTCTCCCCCTCTTTTTTGCGCTCTCTCCCCCTCTTTTTTGCTCTCTCCCCCTCTCTTTTGTGCTCTCTTTCTCCCTCTTTTGCTCTCTCCCTCCCTCTTTTGCACTCTGTCTCCCCCTTCTCTTTTGCGCTCTCTCCCCCCTCTTTTGCGCTCTCTTTTAAACTCTCCCCCTCTCTTTTGCGCTCTCTCTCCCCCCTCTCTTTTGAGCTCTCTCTTTCCCCCCTCTTTTTTGCGCTCTCTCCCCCTCTCTTTTGTGCTTTCTCCCCCTTGCGCTCTCTCCCCCTCTTTTTTGCTCTCTCCCCCTCTCTTTTGCGCTCTCTCTCTCCCTCTTTTGCTCTCTCTCTCCCTCTTTTGCACTCTGTCTCCCCCTTCTCTTTTGCGCTCTCTCCCCCCTCTTTTGCGCTCTCTTTTAAACTCTCCCCCCTCTCTTTTGCGCTCTCTCTCCCCCCTCTCTTTTGAGCTCTCTCCCCCTCTTTTGTGCGCTCTCTCTCCCCCTCTCTTGCGCTCTCTCCCCCTCTCTTTTGCGCTCTCTCTCCCACCTCTCTTTTAAGCTCTCTCTCCCCCCTCTCTTTTGAGCTCTCTCTCTCCCCCCTCTCTTTTGAGCTCTCTCTCCCCCCTCTCTCTCCCCCTCTTTCTCTCCCACTCTCTTGCGCTCTCTCTCCCTCTTTTGCTCTTCCCCCCTCTTCTGCTTGCTTTCTTTCTTTCCTTCCTTCGTTTTGGTCTCTCCCGCCGGCCACGCCCCTCCCGCGCGCTCCCGCGAGGCCATGCCCCCTCACCACGCCCCCATCACGGCACGCCCGACGCCGGTCACGCCCCCACCAGGCAGCTTCCACAGTGCGCACTACTCTGCAGCTGAAGGCCAGGTGTGTTTGTCCGCGCGCAGTCTCTACCGCGCATGACGGCTTCAGACAAACACACTTGGCCTTGGCCTTTTATAATATAGGATAGAGTATATGCGTTCTTTATTAAAAGAAGTGTTAATTACTTTGGATATTGAGGTGACCAGTCCTGTTGACGTTCAGTCTAATAAACATTTAAATGCTGTTTTTAAACCTCCTGTGGTTTCTCTAGGGGTTTTTCCTATTCCTGAGGCTATTTCTGATATGATTTCTAAGGAATAGAATAAGCCAGGTACTTCTTTTATTCCTTCTTCAATGTTTAAAAAATTGTATCCTTTACCAGCAAATTCTATAGAGTTTTGGGGAAAAATCCCCAAAGTTGATGGGGCTATTTCTACTCTTGCTAAACATACCACTATTCCTATGGAAGATAGTACTTCCTTTCAGGATCCTTTAGATATCCTTAGTTATCTAAGGAAGGCCTATTTATATTCAGGTCATCTTCTCAGACCTGCAATTTCTTTGGCTGATGTTGCGGCTGCATCAACTTTCTGGTTGGAGAATTTAGCGTAAGAATTGGATTCTGACATATCTAGCATTATTCGCTTACTGCAATATGCTAATCATTTTATTTGTGATGCCATTTCTGATATTATCAAATTTGATGTTAGATCCATGTCTTTAGCTATATTAGCTAGAAGAGCTTTGTGGCTTAAATCTTGGAATGCTGATATGACATCTAAATCTAGATTACTATCTCTTTCTTTCCAAGGCAATAATTTATTTGGTTCTCAGTTGGATTCTATTATTTCAACTGTCACTGGGGGAAAGGGAGTTTTTCTGCCTCAGGATAAAAAACCTAAGGGTAAATCTAAGGCTTCTAACCGTTTTCGTTCCTTTCATCAAAATAAGGAACAAAAACTTAATCCTTCCCCCAAGGAATCTGTTTCCAATTGGAAGCCTTCCTCAAATTGGAATAAATCCAAGCCATTTAGGAAACCAAAGTCAGCCCCTAAGTCTGCATAAAGGTGCGGCCCTCATTCCAGCTCAGCTGGTAGGGGGCAGATTAAGGTTTTTCAAGGATATTTGGATAAATTCTGTCCAAAATCAATGGATTCAGAGCATTGTCTCTCAAGGGTATCGAATAGGATTCAGAGTAAGACCTCCTGTGAGAAGATTTTTTCTCTCACATATCCCAGCAAATCCAGTAAAAGCTCAGGCTTTCCTGAAGTATGTTTCAGACCTGGAGTTTTCAGGGGTAATCGTGCCAGTTCCTTTTCAGGAACAAGGTTTGGGGTTTTATTCAAATCTATTCATTGTCCCAAAGAAGGAAAATTTATTCAGACCAGTTCTGGATCTAAAAATTTTGAATCGTTATGTAAGAATACCAACTTTCAAGATGGTGACTATAAGGACTATTCTGCCTTTTGTTCAGCGAGGACATTATATGTCCACAATAGACTTGCAGGATGCATACATTCATATTCCGATTCATCCAGAACATTATCAGTTTCTGAGATTCTCTTTTCTAGACAAGCCTTACCAATTTGTTGCTCTTCCATTCAGTCAGCCAGAGCATCAAAAGCCATTGGGCAGGCTTCTGATGCTCTGTAAGTGTGCTAAGTGCCTCGGTGGGTTGAGGCACTTAGTAAAAAAACATACAAATTATGTATATCTGGGGGGGGGGGGGTGTCCCTAGCCTGCCTCATCATAGGGGCAGGCTAGGGTCATCCAATCTGAGCTTGCCACAATAAAAAAATTGATAATAAAATATCCCATTTGTCTGATCATGTCAATATTTGTAAATATTGACTCTGACCAGTGTGGATCTTCCTCCCTCTCCTCACTTGCGTTTTTGTGGGAGAGAGAGAGATCTGTGTTTAGGAGAAAGAGATTTAGCTTATATATTTGTTAAAAAATTATGAGACCCAAAGGTTCTTTTCAGAGCCATTAACCCCTAGCTTGCCAGTGATCACTATAAATCACAGGCAGCACAGCAGCACTTTTTTGCTCTCTGTTCATTTTTTTAGGGGTTAATTGTTTTTCAGTATTTTGTGTGAGACCCAAAGGCTCTTTTCAGAGTCATTTAGTTAGTTTAAATTAATTTCTTTCATGTAATTGGCAAGAGTCCATGAGCTAGTGACATATGGGATATACAATCCTACCAGGAGGGGCAAAGTTTCCCAAACCTCAAAATGCCTATAAATACACCCCTCACCACACCCATAATTCAGTTTTACAAACTTTGCCTCCTATGGAGGTGGTGAAGTAAGTTTGTGCTAAGATTTCTACGTTGATATGCGCTTCTCAGCATTGTTGAAGCCCGATTCCTTTCAGAGTACAGCGAATGTCAGAGGGATGTGAAGGGAGTATCACTTATTGAATACGATGATTTCCCTAATGGGGGTCTATTTCATAGGTTCTCTGTTATCGGTCGTAGAGATTCATCTCCTACCTCCCTTTTCAGATCAACGATATACTCTCAATTTACCATTACCTCTACTAATAACTGTTTTAGTACTGGTTTGGCTATCTGCTATATGTGCCCGTGGGTGCGTCAAATGCTAAACTTTATTGCATCATTCTTGGCACGAGAATTCTTTGGCGCAAAAAATATGTGTATGACGCAACTTCGTCATTTCCGGCGTCATAGTTGACGCCGAAGCCTTACACATGGTTATTATTGGCGCCAAATAAAAGTTTTCAGTTACGTTGTGCTTCATACTTGGCGCCAAACTTTTCCATTATTTCAATACCCCATTGATGTTTGCCTCTTGCCTTTTTCTCTATCAGAGGCCTATGCTATTTGCATTTTTTTCCCATTCCTGAAACTGTCATATAAGGAAATTGATAATTTTGCTTTATATGTTGTTTTTTCTTTTACATTTTGCAAGATGTCTCAATCTGATCCTGCCTCAGAAGTTTCTGCTGGAACATTGCTGCCTGACATCGGTTCTACCAAAGCTAAGTGCATTTGTTGTAAAATTGTGGAAATTATTTCGCCGAATGTCATTTGTAATAGTTGTCATGATAAACTTTTACATGCAGATAGTGTATCCATCAGTAATAGTACATTGCCAGTTGCAGTTCCTTCAACTTCTAATGTTCATGATATACCTATGAATTTTAAAGAATTTGTTTCTGATTCTATCCTGAAGGCTTTGTCTGCATTTCCACCTTCTAAAAAACGTAAAAGGTCTTTTAAAACTTCTCATTCAGTTGATGAAATTTCAAATGACCAACAACAACATAATTTATCCTCTTCTGCTGAGGATCTATCTGATACAGAAGATCCTTCCTCAGACATTTACACTGACAAATCTACTTATTTATTTAAAACTAGTCCTAAAGCCCGTGTACACGGGCCAATTTTTTAGGTACCGCGGTTCCAACCCTTGCTCCCTCTCTCTCCCCCCTCTCTTTTGCACTCTCTCTCCCCCCCTCTCTTTTGAGTTCTCTCTCTCCCCCTTATTTTGCACTCTCCCCTCTCTTTTGCTCTCTCTTCCCCTCTTTTGCACTCTCTCTTCCCCTCTTTTGCGCTCTCTCCCCCTCTCTTTTGCACTCTCTCTCCCCCTCTTTTGTGCAGTCTCTCTCTCCCCCCTCTCTTTCAAACTCTCTCTCCCCCCCTCTCTTTTGAGCTCTCTCTCCCCCCTCTCTTTTGAGCTCTCTCTCCCCCCCCTCTCTTTTGAGCTCTCTCTCTCCCCCCACTCTTTTGTGCTCTCTCCCCCCCCCACTCTTTTGCGCTCTCTCCCCCCTCTTTTTTGCGCTCTCTCCCCCTCTTTTTTGCGCTCTCTCCCCCTCTCTTTTGTGCTTTCTCCCCCTTGCGCTCTCTCCCCCTCTTTTTTGCGCTCTCTCCCCCTCTTTTTTGCTCTCTCCCCCTCTTTTGCTCTCTCTCTCCCTCTTTTGCACTCTGTCTCCCCCTTTTCTTTTGCGCTCTCTCCCCCCTCTTTTGCGCTCTCTTTTAAACTCTCCCCCTCTCTTTTGCGCTCTCTCTCCCCCCTCTCTTTTGAGCTCTCTCTCTCCCCCCTCTTTTTTGCGCTCTCTCCCCCTCTCTTTTGTGCTTTCTCCCCCTTGCGCTCTCTCCCCCTCTTTTTTGCTCTCTCCCCCTCTCTTTTGCGCTCTCTCTCTCCATCTTTTGCTCTCTCTCTCCCTCTTTTGCACTTTGTCTCCCCCTTCTCTTTTGCGCTCTCTCCCCCCTCTTTTGCGCTCTCTTTTAAACTCTCCCCCCTCTCTTTTGCGCTCTCTCTCCCCCCTCTCTTTTGAGCTCTCTCCCCCTCTTTTGTGCGCTCTCTCTCCCCCTCTCTTGCGCTCTCTCCCCCTCTCTTGCGCTCTCTCCCCCTCTCTTTTGCGCTCTCTCTCCCACCTCTCTTTTAAGCTCTCTCTCCCCCCTCTCTTTTGAGCTCTCTCTCTCCCCCCTCTCTTTTGAGCTCTCTCTCCCCCCTCTCTCTCCCCCTCTTTCTCTCCCACTCTCTTGCGCTCTCTCTCCCTCTTTTGCTCTTCCCCCCTCTTCTGCTTGCTTTCTTTCTTTCCTTCCTTCGTTTTGGTCTCTCCCGCCGGCCATGCCCCTCCCGCGCGCTCCCGCGAGGCCACGCCCCCTCGCCACGCCCCCATCACGGCACGCCCGACGCCGGTCACGCCCCCACCAGGCAGCTTCCACAGTGCGCACTACTCTGCAGCTGAAGGCCAGGTGTGTTTGTCCGCGCGCAGTCTCTACTGCGCATGACGGCTTCAGACAAACACACTTGGCCTTGGCCTTTTATAATATAGGATAGAGTATATGCGTTCTTTATTAAAAGAAGTGTTAATTACTTTGGATATTGAGGTGACCAGTCCTGTTGACGTTCAGTCTAATAAACGTTTAAATGCTGTTTTTAAACCTCCTGTGGTTTCTCCAGGGTTTTTTCCTATTCCTGAGGCTATTTCTGATATGATTTCTAAGGAATGGAATAAGCCAGGTACTTCTTTTATTCCTTCTTCAATGTTTAAAAAATTGTATCCTTTACCAGCAAATTCTATAGAGTTTTGGGGAAAAATCCCCAAAGTTGATGGGGCTATTTCTACTCTTGCTAAACATACCACTATTCCTATGGAAGATAGTACTTCCTTTCAGGATCCTTTAGATATCCTTAGTTATCTAAGGAAGGCCTATTTATATTCAGGTCATCTTCTCAGACCTGCAATTTCTTTGGCTGATGTTGTGGCTGCATCAACTTTCTGGTTGGAGAATTTAGCGTAAGAATTGGATTCTGACATATCTAGCATTATTCGCTTACTGCAATATGCTAATCATTTTATTTGTGATGCCATTTCTGATATTATCAAAATTGATGTTAGATCCATGTCTTTAGCTATATTAGCTAGAAGAGCTTTGTGGCTTAAATCTTGGAATGCTGATATGACATCTAAATCTAGATTACTATCTCTTTCTTTCCAAGGCAATAATTTATTTGGTTCTCAGTTGGATTCTATTATTTCAACTGTCACTGGGGGAAAGGGAGTTTTTCTGCCTCAGGATAAAAAACCTAAGGGTAAATCTAAGGCTTCTAACCGTTTTTGTTCCTTTCATCAAAATAAGGAACAAAAACTTAATCCTTCCCCCAAGGAATCTGTTTCCAATTGGAAGCCTTCCTCAAATTGGAATAAATCCAAGCCATTTAGGAAACCAAAGTCAGCCCCTAAGTCTGCATAAAGGTGCGGCCCTCATTCCAGCTCAGCTGGTAGGGGGCAGATTAAGGTTTTTCAAGGATATTTGGATAAATTCTGTCCAAAATCAATGGATTCAGAGCATTGTCTCTCAAGGGTATCGAATAGGATTCAGAGTAAGACCTCCTGTGAGAAGATTTTTTCTCTCACATATCCCAGCAAATCCAGTAAAAGCTCAGGCTTTCCTGAAGTATGTTTCAGACCTGGAGTCTTCAGGGGTAATCGTGCCAGTTCCTTTTCAGGAACAAGGTTTGGGGTTTTATTCAAATCTATTCATTGTCCCAAAGAAGGAAAATTTATTCAGACCAGTTCTGGATCTAAAAATTTTGAATCGTTATGTAAGAATACCAACTTTCAAGATGGTGACTATAAGGACTATTCTGCCTTTTGTTCAGCGAGGACATTATATGTCCACAATAGACTTGCAGGATGCATACATTCATATTCCGATTCATCCAGAACATTATCAGTTTCTGAGATTCTCTTTTCTAGACAAGCATTACCAATTTGTTGCTCTTCCATTTGGCCTAGCAACAGCTCCAAGAATCTTTTCAAAGGTTCTAGGTGCCCTACTCTCTGTAATCAGAGAACAGGGTATTGCAGTGTTTCCTTATTTGGACGATATCTTGGTACTAGCTCAGTCTTTACGTTCTGCACAATCTCACACAAATCAACTAGTGTTGTTTCTTCGGAAACATGGTTGGAGGATCAATTTACCAAAAAGTTTCTTGATTCCTCAGACAAGGGTCACCTTTTTAGGCTTCCAGATAGATTCAGTGTCCATGACTCCTTCAATCTCAGTCATTCCCTTCAGTGGCTATGTGCATAGAAGTTTTAGGTCTCATGACTGCAGCATCGGACGCGATCCCCTTTGCTCATTTTCACATGAGACCTCTACAGCTTTGTATGCTGAACCAATGATGCAGGGATTATACAAAGATATCACAATTAATATCCTTAAATCCCAATGTACGACACTCTCTGACGTGGTGGATAGATCACCATCGTTTAGTTCAAGGGGCTTCTTTTGTTCGGCCAACCTGGACTGTGATCACAACATATGCGAGTCTTTCAGGTTGGGGAGCTGTTTGGGGATCTCTGACAGCACAAGGGGTTTGGAAATCTCAAAAGGCGAGATTACCAATAAATATTTTAGAACTCCGTGCAATTCTTAGAGCTCTTCAGTTTTGGCCTCTGTTAAAGAGAGAACCGTTCCTTTGTTTTCAGACAGACAATATCACAACAGTAGCATATGTCAATCATCAGGGTGGGACTCACAGTCCCTAAGCTATAAAAGAAGTATCTCGGATACTTGCTTGGGCGGAATCCAGCTCCTGTCTAATCTCTGCGGTGCATATCCCAGGTGTAGACAATTGGGAGGCGGATTATCTCAGCCGTCAGACTTTACATCCAGGGGAGTGGTCTCTCCATCCAGATGTGTTTTCTCAGATTGTTCAGATGTGGGGTCTTCCAGAGATAGACCTCATGGCCTCTCATCTAAACAAGAAACTTCCCAGATACCTGTCCAGGTCCAGGAATGTTCAGGTGGAAGCAGTGGATGCGCTGACACTTCCTTGGTGTTATCATCCTGCTTACATTTTCCTGCCTCTAGTTCTCCTTCCAAGAGTGATCTCCAAAATCATCATGGAACAATCATTTGTGTTGCTGGTGGCTCCAGCATGGCCACACAGGTTTTGGTATGCGGATCTGGTTCGGATGTCCAGTTGCCAGCCTTGGCCACTTCCGTTAAGGCTAGACCTACTGTCTCAAGGTCCGTTTTTCCATCAGGATCTCAAATCATTAAATTTGAAGGTATGGAAATTGAACGCTTAGTACTAAGTCATAGAGGTTTCTCTGACTCAGTGATTAATACTATGTTACAAGCTTGTAAATCTGTCTCTAGAAAGATTTATTATAGAGTTTGGAAGACTTACATTTCATGGTGTTCTTCTCATAAATTCTCTTGGCATTCTTTTAGAATTCCTAGAATTTTACAGTTTCTTCAGGATGGTTTGGATAAGGGTTTGTCTGCAAGTTCCTTGAAGGGACAAATCTCTGCTCTTTCTGTTTTATTTCACAGAAAGATTGCTATACTTTCTGATATTCACTGTTTTGTACAGGCTTTAGTTCGTATTAAGCCTGTCATTAAATAAATTTCTCCTCCTTGGAGTCTTAATTTGGTTCTGAAGGCTTTACAGGCTCCTCCATTTGAGCCTATGCATTCTTTGGACATTAAACTACTTTCTTGGAAAGTGTTGTTCCTTTTGGCTACCTCTTCTGCTAGAAGAGTTTCTGAGCTATCTGCTCTTTCTTGTGAGTCTCCTTTTCTGATTTTTCATCAGGATAAGGCAGTTTTGCAGACTTCTTTTCAATTTTTATCTAAGGTTGTGAATTCTAACAACTTAATAGAGAAATTGTTGTCCCTTCCTTGTGTCCTAATCCTAAGAATTCTTTAAAAAGATCCTTACATTCTTTGGATGTGGTAAGAGCTTTGAAATATTATGTGGAAGCTACTAAAGATTTCAGGAAGACTTCCAGTCTATTTGTTTTATTTTCTGGTCCTAGGAAAGGTCAGAAGGCTTCTGCTATTTCCTTGGCTTCTTGGTTGAAACTTTTGATTCATCAAGCTTATTTGGAGTCGGGTCAGGCCCCGCCTCAGAGAATTACAGCTCATTCAACCATATCAGTCTCCACTTTGTGGGCCTTTAAGAATGAAGCTTCAGTTGATCAGATTTGCAAAGCGACAACTTGGTCCTCTTTGCATACATTTACTAAATTCTACCGTTTTGATGTATTTGCTTCTTCAGAAGTAGTTTTTGGTAGAAAAGTTCTTTAGGCAGCTGTTTCAGTTTGATTCTTCTGCTTTTGATTTAAGTTTTTTTCTTTCATTTATGAGAATAAACTTATTTCTTTTTGGGTTGTGGATTAATTTTTTTCAGCGGAAAATGGCTGTTTTTATTTTTTATCCCTCCCTCTCTAGTGACTCTTGTGTGGAGTTCCACATCTTGGGTATTGCTATCCCATATGTCACTAGCTCATGGACTCTTGCCAATTACATGAAAGAAAACATAATTTATGTAAGAACTTACCTGATAAATTCATTTCTTTCATATTGGCAAGAGTCCATGAGGCCCACCCTTTTTATGGTGGTTATGATTTTTTGTATAAAGCACAATTATTTCTAAATTTCTTTTGTTGATGCGTTCTACTCCTTTCTTTATCACCCCACTGCTTGGCTATTCATTAAACTGAATTATGGGTGTGGTGAGGGGTGTATTTATAGGCATTTTGAGGTTTGGGAAACTTTGCCCCTCCTGGTAGGATTGTATATCCCATATGTCACTAGCTCATGGACTCTTGCCAATATGAAAGAAATGAATTTATCAGGTAAGTTCTTACATAAATTATGTTTTTTGTAACAAATTGTGTGACCCAAAGGCCTTTTTCAGAGCAATTAACCCCTAGCTTGCCAGTGATCACTACAAATCACTGGTAGTAGCACAGCAGCACTATTTTGCTCTATGTTCATTTTTTTTAGGGGTTAATTTTTTTTTGTAATTTTTTTGAGACCCAAAGGCTCTTTTCAGAGCCATTTAGTTAATTTAAATTTAAATTTTGTGCTAATTTTTTTTAGTATTTTTTTTTCTCTGTGAAAAAAATAAATCATGATCGTGATGGGGGAAACCAGACGTGGACTCCTTGCCCAGTGTGCTTAGAGGAATGTGGCTGCACCTCACTGACGAGGCCCATAGAAGGCCGAAACGATCGTCTGGGGTTGTCATGTTCCTTGTTCAGAGGAGAATTGCCTGGTATTTCGGGGCTGGACTGACCTTACTTGGCGGGATCAGACTGATATACTTCAGGAAAGTTTTCTTCTGTGAAAAGCACACTGGTCTAAAAGAGGCTGCTTCCGGGTGGTAAATCACCATAGAACAAGCCACTGAGCTGTTGTTCGTTCCTGGTAGAGCGCTTCTCTCTTTGTATGCAAATTATTATGACCCTAGGGAAGTCTCCCTATGGGTGATGGGGGAAACCAGACGTGGACTCCTTGCCCAGTGTGCTTAGAGGAATGTGGCTGCACCTCACTGACGAGGCCCATAGAAGGCCAAAACGATCGTCTGGGGTTGTCATGTTCCTTGTTCAGAGGAGAATTGCCTGGTATTTCGGGGCTGGACTGACCTTACTTGGCGGGATCAGACTGATATACTTCAGGAAAGTTTTCTTCTGTGAAAAGCACACTGGTCTAAAAGAGGCTGCTTCCGGGTGGTAAATCACCATAGAACAAGCCACTGAGCTGTTGTTCGTTCCTGGTAGAGCGCTTCTCTCTTTGTATGCAAATTATTATGACCCTAGGGAAGTCTCCCTATGGGTGATGGGGGAAACCAGACGTGGACTCCTTGCCCAGTGTGCTTAGAGGAATGTGGCTGCACCTCACTGACGAGGCCCATAGAAGGCCGAAACGATCGTCTGGGGTTGTCATGTTCCTTGTTCAGAGGAGAATTGCCTGGTATTTCGGGGCTGGACTGACCTTACTTGGCGGGATCAGACTGATATACTTCAGGAAAGTTTTCTTCTGTGAAAAGCACACTGGTCTAAAAGAGGCTGCTTCCGGGTGGTAAATCACCATAGAACAAGCCACTGAGCTGTTGTTCGTTCCTGGTAGAGCGCTTCTCTCTTTGTATGCAAATTATTATGACCCTAGGGAAGTCTCCCTATGGGTGATGGGGGAAACCAGACGTGGACTCCTTGCCCAGTGTGCTTAGAGGAATGTGGCTGCACCTCACTGACGAGGCCCATAGAAGGCCGAAACGATCGTCTGGGGTTGTCATGTTCCTTGTTCAGAGGAGAATTGCCTGGTATTTCGGGGCTGGACTGACCTTACTTGGCGGGATCAGACTGATATACTTCAGGAAAGTTTTCTTCTGTGAAAAGCACACTGGTCTAAAAGAGGCTGCTTCCGGGTGGTAAATCACCATAGAACAAGCCACTGAGCTGTTGTTCGTTCCTGGTAGAGCGCTTCTCTCTTTGTATGCAAATTATTATGACCCTAGGGAAGTCTCCCTATGGGTGATGGGGGAAACCAGACGTGGACTCCTTGCCCAGTGTGCTTAGAGGAATGTGGCTGCACCTCACTGACGAGGCCCATAGAAGGCCGAAACGATCGTCTGGGGTTGTCATGTTCCTTGTTCAGAGGAGAATTGCCTGGTATTTCGGGGCTGGACTGACCTTACTTGGCGGGATCAGACTGATATACTTCAGGAAAGTTTTCTTCTGTGAAAAGCACACTGGTCTAAAAGAGGCTGCTTCCGGGTGGTAAATCACCATAGAACAAGCCACTGAGCTGTTGTTCGTTCCTGGTAGAGCGCTTCTCTCTTTGTATGCAAAAAAATAAATCATGTCACAGAGAACATATAGTGCTGAGGAGGCATATGCCTTCCTTGCGTCAGAGTCAGACCACTCTATGTCTGACTCAGACCCCAATTTTGACCCTGCCATATGCTCAAATACATCATTAGATACAGTCTCAACTGATGTCTGTGGCTGCTAGCCCCCCTGTCAGAAGGATACGTGTTGCTCCAGCTGCCATTGCTGCTGAAGAGTGGGTAATGCCTCATCACCACCCTTCACTGCAAATCCTGGCATCAATGTGGATGTGGCAGGATTTAGCCCCCAACAGTTTATGGAGGTGTTTCTGGGCGATGATGTAGGGAACATTGTCGCCCAAACTAATATATATGCCCATCAGTTCCATGCTGCAAAGCCTGACACTTTTTAGGCAAAGCAACAATTGCACCCCAATTTAAAAAAATTCTGGGCATTGACTATGCTGATGGGCATCATAAAGAAACCATACATCTGCTCCTACTGGAGCAGTAGCCCCATTTGCTCTACCCCCATTTTCTCCCAGAGTATGTCGAGGAAGAGGTATGAAATGATTCTACATTTCATACACTTCAGCGACAACAGCCTGTGCCCCCCTAGGGAGCATCCCGAGTTTGACAGGCTGTATAAAATCCGCCCCTGATTACCCACTTTCCTGGTAGGTTTGCCAAGGCTTATACACCTGGAAGGAATATATGCGTGAATGAATCCCTGTTGAAGTATAAGGGAAGGCTGGGATTCAAGCAGCATATTCCTTCCAAGCGTTTCAGATATGGAGTAAAGGTGTATAAGCTCTGTGAGAGCGAGACTGGGTATATTCAGGCCTTCCGGGTGTATGAGGGAAAGGATAGCCACCTTGACCCTCCAGGCTGCCCAAAACATATGGGAACCACTGGCAAGATTGTCTGGGACCTGATTTTACCCCTGATGAACAAAGGATACCACTTGTATCTAGACAATTTCTATACAAGTGTCCTTTTGTTCAAGCTACTGTATTGCTTTGATACAGTAGCTTGCGGTACAATTTGAAAGAACCGCACAGTTTTCCCAGGAAAACTTGCATGCACCCGGCTACGAAGTGGGGGAGACCTCAGCTCTGCGCCAAGAGGAGCTGTTGGCAGTTAAGAACAGAGACAAGAAGGATGTATACTTTCTTACCACCATCCACACACAGAGGTCTGTGGAGGTCTCTGTACATGGCAGAGCTGAGAGCACAATGAAACCAGTGTGCATCAAGGCTTATAACTGGCATATGGGTGGGGTTGATCTAGCAGATCAGCTGATGCAGCCCTACCTAATTATGCAGAAGACAACGGCCTAGTACAAAAAGGTTGCAATTTACTTAATGCAGATTAAACCCACAACGCTTTTTTGTTGTTCAAAAAAGCAAACCCCCAAATGAAACAGACTTTTTTACAGTTTCAGCTCCAGATCATTTCAGGGATTTTGTACCAAGATGCACCTGCTCCCCGGGCAGTGATGGGAGAGAGCAGAGTTGGGTCTACCCATTTTATTTTCAAAATGACCCCTACTGCGGCGAAGCAGAATCCTCAGAAACAATGCTCTGTACCAAGAGGTGGCAGAGAAAGGACACCACCTTTTACTGTCCTGATTGCCCTGGACAGCCTGTACTCTGCATTGGGGACTGCTTTAAGCGGTTTCAAACACTGGTAATTTTTTTTTAATTTTTATTTTACATTTGCCATTGTGTTTTTTTTGGGGGGGAGGGGGGGTTGTTTACATTTACTGTTACTGTGTTTTTTTTTGTTTTTTTACTTTTAATGTACCAGATTTTTAAATTTTACTGTTCTATTTTTTATAAGTTCTAAAATTGGAGCTGTATTTTACCAAAACCCCTGTCAAACCTATGCATGGGGGGTATGGGTGTACTCAGGGGGTCTTGCAGAAATAACTTAAAACAGGCTCTCCTAAATCATAGTCAAAAAGCAATCGCCTAGATTTAGAGTTCTGCGTTAGCCGTCAAAAGCAGCGTTAAGGGCTCCTAACGCTGCTTTTTACCCCCCGCTGGTATTTAGAGTCAGTCAGGAAAGGGTCTAACGCTCACTTTCCAGCCGCGACTTTTCCATACCGCAGATCCCCTTACACCAATTGCGTATCCTATCTTTTCAATGGGATCTTCCTAACGCCGGTATTTAGAGTCTTGGCTGAAGTGAGCGTTAGAACTCTAACGACAAGACTCCAGCCGCAGAAAAAAGTCAGGAGTTAAGAGTTTTATGGGCTAACGCTGGTTTATAAAGCTCTTAACTACTGTGCTCTAAAGTACACTAACACCCATAAACTACCTATGTACCCCTAAACCGAGGCCCCCCCACATCACCGCCACTCTAATAAAAAATTTTAACCCCTAATCTGCTGACCGGACACCGCCGCCACCTACGTTATCCCTATGAAACCCTAATCTGCTGCCCCCAACGTCGCTGACAACTACATTATATTTATTAACCCCTAATCTGCCCCCCCAACGTCGCTGCTACCTTACCTACACTTATTAACCCCTAATCTGCTGACCGGACCTCGCCGCCACTATAATAAATGTATTAAACCCTAAACCGCCTCACTCCCGCCTCGCAAACCCTATAATAAATAGTATTAACCCCTAATCTGCCCCCACTAACATCAGCGACACCTAACTTCAAGTATTAACCCCTAATCTGCCGACCGGACCTCACCACTACTATAATAAATGTATTAACCCCTAAAGCTAAGTCTAACCCTAACACCCCCCTAAATTAAATATAATTTAAATCTAACAAAATTAATTATTTCTTATTAAATAAATTAATCCTATTTAAAGCTAAATTCTTACCTGTAAAATAAACCCTAATATAGCTACAATATAACAAATAATTATATTGTAGCTATTTTAGGATTTATATTTATTTTACAGGCAACTTTGTATTTATTTTAACTAGGTACAATAGCTATTAACTATTAACTATTTAATAGCTACCTAGTTAAAATAATTACAAAATTACCTGTAAAATAAATCCTAACCTAAGTTACAATTAAACCTAACACTACACTATCAATAAATTAATTAAATAAACTACCTACAATTAAATCAACCAAACTAAATTACAAAAACTAAATTACAAAAAATAAAAAAAAGATTACAAGAATTTTAAACTAATTACACCTACTCTAAGCCCCCTAAAAAAATAACAAAGCCCCCAAAATAAAAAAATGCCCTACCCTATTCTAAAATAAAAAGTTAACAGCTCTATTACCTTACCAGCCCTTAAAAGGGCTTTTTGCGGGGCATGCCCCAAAGAAATCAGCTCTTTTGCCTGTAAAAAAAAACATACAATACCCCCCAACATTACAACCCACCACTCACATACCCCTAATCTAACCCACCCAAACCCCCCTTAAAAAACCTAACACTAAGCCCCTGAAGATCTCCCTACCTTGTATTCACCCAGCTGGGTATCACCGATCCGTCCAGAAGAGGGTCCGAAGTCTTCATCTTATACGGCAAGAAGAGGTCCTCCAGAGGGTCCGAAGTCTTCATCCTATCCGGCAAGAAGAGGTCCTCCAGAGGGTCCAAAGTCTTCATCCAGGCGGCATCTTCTATCTTCTTCCATCCGGAGCGGAGCGGGTCCATCTTGAAGCAGCCGACGCAGAGCCATCCTTCCTCACCGACGGACTAACGACGAATGAAGGTTCCTTTAAATGACGTCATCCAAGATGGCATCCCTCGAATTCTGATTGACTGATAGGATTTTATCAGCCAATCGGAATTAAGGTGGGAAAAATCTGATTGGCTGATTGAATCAGCCAATCAGATTGAAGTTCAATCCGATTGGCTGATTGGATCAGCCAATCAGATTGAGCTTGCATTCTATTGGCTGATCGGAATAAATTAGAATCAACTCAAATTACAAGTCATACAATTGTAACTGAACCTTCCCAAAATCCTGGCAAACCTATGCATGGGGGGGCATAGGTGTAATCAGGGGGTCTTTCAGAAAACAACCTGGAGTGTTTACTTGCAATAACTTACAACAGGCTCTCCTAAATCATAGTCTAAAAGCAATGTGTGTGTAAAAATGAAAATTGAAAAAACATAAATTATGCTTACCTGGTAATTTCATTTCCTTCTGTATAAGGAGAGTCCACGGCATTATTCCTTACTGTTGGGAAATACTGAACATGGCCACCAGGAGGAGGCAAAGACACCCCAGCCAAAGGCTTAAATACTCCCCCCACTTCCCTCATATCCCAGTCATTCTGCCAAGCAGAGGCGTAACTAGAAATCGCAGGGCCCCGGTGCAAGAATCCATGAAGGCCCCCGCCCCCGCCAATTTTTTATTTTTTTAAACATCTTAATGTATGGTTACTTTGTGTGTGTTTGTGCATGAGTGGATGTATTTGTGTTTATGGCTGTCTGTGTGCATGTATGAGTATTTTGTGTGTGTCCAGTCTAGGGGGCCTATCTATCAAGCTCCGAACGGAGCTTGATGCCCCGTGCAGGCTCGCCAGAAACAGCAGTTATGAAGCAGCGGTCATAAAGACTGCTCTGAGCAGGCGGACAGACATCGCCGGAATTCAACCCGATCGAGTACGATCGGGTTGATTGACACCTCCCTGCTGGCGGCCCATTGGCCGCGAGTCTGCAGGGGGCGGCGTTGCACCAGCAGCTCTTGTGAGCTACTGGTGCAATGCTGAATACGGAGAGCGTATTGCTCTCCGCATTCAGCGAGGTCTTGCGGACCTGATCCGCACTGTCGGATCAGGTCCGCAAGACCTTTGTTAAATTGAGGCCTATGTATAGACTGAACACACACACAAAATACACATACGTATACACAGATACAGACAGCCATAAACACACATACATCCACTCATGCACAAACACACACAAAATATCCATACATGCAGATACAGACACCAATTAACACAAATATATACACGCGCACGCGCACACACACACACTCAGATACAGGCGCCGATCAACACAAATATATATTCACACATATACACATACATTCACACAGATACAAACAGCCATAAGCACAAATATTTTAATTTGTAAACAATTTAATACACTTCAGCAGGTAAAATTGTTCATTGGTAACAAATTAAAGGGGAGAAAGTTTTTGGGCAAACTGTCCCTTAACAAGGTCTATTAGCAATGATGAGCACTGTTAGAAAATAAAATAAAAAATGTAAATAAAGACAAAGTTATTGCAAGAAAACAGCATTTTCCAATAGATTCAAATTCAGATTCCAATTTAAACAACTTTCTCGTTTACTTCTATTATCAAATTTTCTTTGTTCTATTGACATCTTTTGTTGATAAAAATGGGCTTAACCTCAGGAGCGTACATGTACCAGTGGAGGCTGGTAAAGTTTGGCCCAGGTGACAAGTACAGTTCAGTAGCCCAGGTACATCTATGCCGCCCCCCCACCCTCTGAAATTATATATTTAATAGTTAAAAATACAAAGGAAATGAAACACCCAGGAAATTATGAATAGGGATGACTTGATTTACAACCAGGCTAAAAGAGCAGCAATGCAGCGCCAATATATTTTTTTTTTTTTGCTATTTGGCCCCTTATTAATAATTACATGAAAAGTAGTTCAACAAAGTGAAATATTTATGCAATAACTACATTACAGAATCTTGTAAAATGTTCTTTCTATAATCAGTTCCCCTGTGCCTAACTTATTTCAGCGTTATAGAAAAAAATGTGTACTGACATATAGCCCCCCTGCCTCCCTTACCTTCTCAGTTTCCTGACTGTAAATTATCCCTGTCACGTGTCAGTGTCTGTGCTGTCTCATGTGCCGGTGTTCTGTTAAGGGACCGAACTTTTGAAAAGAGCGAAGCATGTCACTTCCTGTGACGTTACATCAGCTGTTGTACACATTTTGCCCCTAATGCGCATGCGTGCCAGCGTCATGACATACCTGGCCGCATACGTAACTGTGAAACTATTTAGACTTGTGAAATTGAGAAGCCTTTCTATAGCGCATGCGTGGGATTTTCGATCACAAATGGAACGCTGTTTATTTGTCCCTGCATGACAAACAGCCACTCGGCTATCGCCACTGCTTGTGTTGGAAGATCCATTTTACTTTAGTAGAAAGTCTGGTCACATTGTCATTGCTTTACCAACAAAAATATAATTTTGCAATGTCGTATTTTAAACTAAACATAAAGTGAAGTGCTTTGAATGCACGCCTTGTTGTTTGTATGCGTTTGAGGTTATAGGTTAAGTTATTTTATATTTTTGTTTCATCCACACCCAAATACATTTTTCTATGTGTTTTAATATTTTTAAATAAGTATACATTTTCCTATCCTTACATTTATATCGGTTTTACACCATAATTCACATATATTGTTGAATAAACAGCGTTCCATAAACCCCCCCCCCATTTGTGATAGAAAATCCCACGCATGTGCTATAGAAAGGCTTCTGAATTTCACAAGTCTAAATAGTTTCACAGTGACGTATGCGGCCAGGTATGTCATGACGCTGGCACGCATGCACATTAGGGGCAAAATGTGTACAACGGCTGATGTAACGTCACAGGAAGTGACATGGTTTGCTCTTTTCAAAAGTTCGGCCCCTTAACAGAACACCGGTAGCACCGTACTCGGAGGCTAAGGGGAGGCCAAACCAGTGAAGAGAAAAGTATTTGTCTTTGAGAACAGATTAAAGACATGTTCCACTGTATCTAAAAACCTCCCTAGATGAGTACACAACACCCACCCAGTTCCTATGTCCCCACTGATTGCTGCCTAGCAGGCCCCTGCTAGTAGCGTGCTCTCTGCTCTTGCAATAAAAAAAAACAGTGTCCCAGACCGCTCCTGCCCTGTGTTAGGTAGTAGGGAGCTCTGTCACTAACTGCATTAGAGCGGCCTCAGCCTACCCTGCATTCAGTATTGGTGTGTACACTTGTAAAATATGTCCCATACTACAGGAAAAACATAACTGTTAGTGCGGGCGGGCGGGCGGCCAGCCGGCCGGCGGTGTGTACATGAGTGACTGGTCTGCAGTGCTGACAGCTGCTGCTCCACTGGCCCCCCTGTAATAGCGCTCTCACTCTACACAAATATATATATTTTAAAGGGCACTTTGCTCCCGGGATCATCCTTGTGTTTGCGCAACTCTGGGGACCAGGCCCCCTATAACAGCACACTCTGCACTCTTGCTCTTCAAAAAAAATGTCCTATCATGTCAGCGTGTCCTGTGCAAAGTGACCTATTGAAAATGTACCTGTACTTCAACTCCATCTACACAGTTTACTATGTTCTGATTCAACGCATGTCTTCATTCAGCCGCAGCGTTTAAACTCAGAGCTCTCCTCTGCAACTGCCGCTGTTACTTCCTGCTCTGAAAGCCCGCGCTACAGATTCACACACACCGCTCACTGACTACAGTCAGGAGCAGTTTCTTTTCGACAGGGCACTGGCTGAGCTGAAAATCACAATGTAGCGGAAAATGTATAACAGATAGTTCCGCCCCTGCTGCCAAGGGAACAAGGAACAGTAGGAGAAATATCAGGGTATACATGGTGCCGGAAGAGAAAAACAAATTTTGGTCCGCCCATCGGAGAATACGGGCGGGGGCCGTCGACTCTCCTCATACAGAAGGAAAGGAAATGATCAGGTAAGCATAATTTATGTTTTTCTTCTTAATATGAGGAGAATCCATGGCATCATCCCTTACTGTTGGGAAAACTATACCCAAGCTCTAGAGGAAACTGAATGATAACGGGAGGGGTAAAGAAAATGCGGACTCTAATCTGAGGGCACCACAGCCTGTAAAACCTTTCTCCTAAAAGCTGCTTCAGCTGAAGCAAAAAGGTCAAACTTGTAGAATTTGGAAAAACTATGTAAGGAGGACCAGGTAGCCGCCTTACAAATCTGATCCATAGAGGCCCAAGAGGAAGCTATCACTCTAGTGGAATGAGCTGTAACCCTCTGAGGAGGTTTAAGTCCCGCTGACTCATAAGCTAAGCGTATAACACTCCACAACCAAAAAGATAAAGAATTTGAGAAGCCTTCAGACCCTTACGCTTCCCAGAGTAGATAACAAACAAGGAAGAAGTTTGCCTAAAATCCTTAGTAGCTTGAAGATAAAACTTCAAAGCTCGAACCACATCCAGATTATGAAGATTATGAAGTAAACGTTCCTTCGAAGAAGAAGGATTAGGACATAAGGAAGGAGCCACAATCTCCTGATTGATGTTACGGTCAGACACCACCTTAGGTAGAAAACCTAAGCGGGTACGAAGGACAGCCTTATCAGTGTGGAACACCAGATAAAGAGGCTCATTTCAGAAACTCTGTGTGCCGACGCAATAGCCAATAGAAAAAGAACCTTCCAGGACAACAATTTGATGCATAGGCTCACACGGAGCTCATTGTAAAAACTTAAGAACAAGATTTAAACTCCAAGGTGGAGCATTAGATCTAAAAACAGGTCTGATCCTAATCAGAGCCTTAACGAAAGATTGCACGTCAGGGAGCTCTGTGAGCCTCTTGTGCAGCAAAACAGAAAGGGCTAAAATCTGTCCCCTCAGGGAACTGGCAGAAAGGCCCTTCTCCAAACCCTCCTGGAGAAAGGAAAGGATCCTGGCAGCCTTAACCTTATACCAGGTTAAACCACGTGCTCTTCACACCAGAATAAGTAAGCTCTCCACACCTTATGATAGATGCGGTGAGTAACAGGCTTACGAGCCTGAATGAGAGTGTCAATAACCCTCTCAGAGAAACCTCTCTTGGCTAAGACAAAGAGGCCTATTTATCAAGCCGTCAACTGTGCTGCATTCGCCAGCACCAATACGCTTGCCTAACATCGCGGCCGTGGACCTGAATATGCTCTCCAAATTTAACAAAAAAAGCTGTCAAAAAGCCGCTCACCAAGTACGGGGCGATGAGCAACGGACTGTTGTTAACTGACAGTCATCGATCTCGCTGCTTTTCGGCTTTTTCACAGCTTTATTTGTACCCTGTCACTAAACACTGCCACTATGCTAAACTGTTTAACCCCTATCCCGCCGCTCCCGGACCCAGTCACAACTAAATAAAGTCATTAACCCCTAAAACACCGCTCCCAGAGCCCACCGCAACTCTAATAAACTTATTAACCCCTATCCCACCGCTCCCGGACCCCGCCGCCATCTACATTATGTTCTTAACCCCTAATCTTCCGCCCCCTACACCGCCGCCATCTACATTATGTTATTAACCCCTATCCAATCAGCCAATAGGATTGAGCTTGCATTCTATTGGCTGATTGGATCAGCCAATAGGATGAAAGCTCAATCCTATTGGCTGATTGCAAAAGCCAATAGGATTTTTTCAACCTTAATTCCTATTGGCTGATAGAATTCTATCAGCCAATCGGAATTTAACGGACGCCATCTTGGATGACGTCATTTAAAGGCACCTTAATTCGGGAAGAAGACGTCGAACGAAGAGTATGCTCCTCGTCGGATGTCTTGAAGATGGAGCCGCTCCACGCCGGATGGATGAAGATAGAAGATGCCGTCTGGGTAAAGACTTCTGCGGGCTTGGATGAAGATTTCTGCCGCTTCGTTGAGGACTTCTGACGGCTTCTTGGAGGATGGATGTCGGATCTTCAAAACTGTAAGTGATTCTTCAGGGGTTAGTGTTAGGATTTTTAAGGGTATATTGGGTGGGTTTTATTTTTAGATTAGGGTTTTGGGCTGCAATAGAGCTAAATGCCATTTTAAGGGCAATGCCCATACAAATGCCCTTTTCAGAGTTTTTTTTAGTTAGGTTTTTATTTGGGGGGGTTGGTTGTGTGGGTGGTGGGTTTTACTGTTGGGGGGTTGTTTGTATCTTTTATTCACAGGTAAAAGAGCTGATTTCTTTGGGGTAATGCCCAGCAAAAGGCCCTTTTAAGGGCTATTTGTAGTTAATTGTAGGCTAGGGGTTATTTTATTTTGGGGGGGGGGGGGGCTTTTTTATTTTCATAGGGCCCTTAGATTAGGTGTAATTAGTTTAAATCTTTGATAATTTCTTTTTTATTTTGTGTAACTTAGTGTTTATTTTTTTTGTAACTTAGTGTTTGTTATTTTTTGTAACTTAGTTGTTAGTGTTTTGTAATTTAGTAATTTTTTAGTGCAGATTTCAATTATTTGAGTAGGGTTAGGTGTTTAAATATATAATATAGTTAATTTAATTTGTAGTTGAATGTAATTTTAGTCTAACAGTTAGGGTAGATTGTGGTGTTATTTGGCAGTAACCCTTAACGTTCTCAGTAAATGTCTTCTTAAATTGCTATTTTGTCAAAAAAACATAAATTATGCTTACCAGATAATTTCCTTTCCTTCTGTATGAGGAGAGTCCACGGCTTCATTCCCAGCCAAAGGCTTAAATACCTTCCCCACTTCCCTCATATCCCAGTCATTCTGCCAAGGGAACAAGGAAAAGTAGGAGAAATATCATGGTATAAATGTTGCCAGAAGAACAAAACCAAATTTAGGTCCGCCCTTCGGAGAATACGTGCGGGGGCCTTGGACTCTCCTCATACAGAAGGAAAGGCAATTATCTGGTAAGCATAATTTATGTTTTCCTTCTTAATATGAGGAGAGTCCATGGCTTCATTCCTTACTTGTGGGAAACATATACCCAAGCTCCAGAGGACACTGAATGAACGGATGGGTAAAAGAAATGCGGACCCTATTCTGAGGGCACCACAGCCTGCAAAACCCTTCTCCCAAAAGTTGCTTCAGCCGAAGCAAAAACGTCAAATTTGTAAAATTTAGCAAAGTTATGTAAGGAGGACCAAGTAGCGACCCTACAAGGATTAGTAGGTTAAAGATATTTCAACTATTGCTGTGGATCTACAGCTGCGGATCAGATGTAATGTTTCACTCAGCACTTAATTAACATATGACGATGTTAACCATAATGGGGCTCAGAGTGAGTTAATAAACTTTAAGTCTATGTGGAGACTTGAGGAAAAATAAAGGAGTAACTTAATATGTTAAGTATCCATTAGGAAACAAACATTTACAAAGTAATTCTTTCTGATGATTTGTGGAAAAGTATCAGTTCATATGTATCACAATACAATCAATGCAGCAGTTCCTCTGTGCCCAATAATTAGTGAGGTGTGCGCCAAAGATTTAAAGTCACAAATAGATGTTACACAACTCTGTTAGCTGTAGCGAGTGAGTCGCAGGTTACCTGTTGAATCGGCTGAGAGCAGAGAACTCGGGCGGCACTCGAGACAACAGCTGTTAGGCGGTGAGTGACAGCTTACTGAAACAGGTTGCGGTTGGCGTCTGACGTCACAGGACTGAAGTCCGGGGAAGAATTAAACTCACAAATCTTCCGGTAAGGATGCAAAGGCACACAGAGGTTTGAAGTATAATCCTGGCTTGATATTATAAGTGGAGATGTAACAGAAATGTATGCCGTTACCAAAGTAGTGAAAACAGAACACCGTAACAGGGTGCCAGTTCCCCTTGAATAAAGTTTAAACTATTTTCCAATAAGTTAGCTTGGAATAAGCAGGAGCTCAGTCTGTAGCAGAGTTACCTAGGGATAAAACTCAATTACTAAGCACCTGGCTGGCGTCAGGAGAAAACTTAAATAGGCTAGGAGGAACTAAAAGGTAAAGGTGGTATTGGTAATTGTATGACACTAAACATAAGGTGGTATAGTGAGTTCTGACAGATTGCCCCCTTCACTCAAGCCGTCCCACGGCTTGTAAACGAGGTCTATGGGGATTCCTTGAATGGAAGCGAGACACCAATCTGGGAGCGTTCACAAGATTATGGGGTTCCCATGTGTCTTCGTCTGAGGAGTACCCCTTCCAACTGACAAGGTATTGTAGATCTCCTTTATATAAGCGCAAATCCAAAATATCCTTCACTTCATAAACGTTAGGGTCTAAAGACTGAGCTTCAGGAGGTAGTAGTTGAGTACCAGTGTTTTTTGCAGGTTTCAATAAGGAGACGTGGAATGTAGGATGGATGGCAAGAGTGGCAGGAAGTTGTAAAGTAACAGCATTTTGGTTGATGATACGTATAATACGAAATGGTCCTATAAAGAGGCTTGCTAGTTTCTTGCTTGGGGTCTGCAATTTTAGATTTTTTGTAGATAGCCAGACCCAGTCTCCGATTGAATACGGTGGAGATGGCCTTCTTCTGAGGTCATAGTACTTCTTTTGTGTCTCCTGAGCAGTTTGTAGATTCCTTTGTAAGAGTTGCCAGTTTTCAGTAAGTCTATCAGTTAGATCCTCCACATTTGGGTTTAGAGAAGATTCTTTTGTTGAGAGACTAATCTTTGGGTGGTATGCATAATTCGCGAAGAATGGTGACATCTTACTGGACGAATTGAGAGAGTTGTTATATGCGAATTCTGCAGTTGAAAGGAAATTCTTCCAGTCTGTTTGGTGGTAGGCACAGTAGCAGCGCAGATACTGCTCAAGCCACTGGTTTAAGCGCTCTGTTTGGCCATTAGTCTGGGGGTGGTAAGCGGTGGTATAACGGTGTTCAATCTGTAACTTGTTGCAGAGGTTCTTCCAGAAACGAGAGGTGAATTGAGTTCCCCTGTCAGAAGTAAGGATTTCTGGTATCCCATGTAGTTTAATAATGTTGTCAATAAATAGTTGTGCGGTTTCAGCTGAGGTTGGCAATTTGTGGTGCGGTATAAAATGAGCCATCTTGGTAAACAAGTCGATAACTACCATTAAGGTGTTCATTCCAGCTGAAGTAGGTAATTCAACGATAAAATCTATACCTAGATGAGTCCAGGGTCTTTGTGGAACTTGTATGGGCATCAGCAATCCATAAGGAGGACTTCTCTCCGATTTTGAGGTGATACATCTAGTGCAACTTTGTACATAGTTACGAACATCCACTGCCATATGTGGCCACCAATAAGTCCTTGATATGAGGTTTAGAGTTCTTTGAATACCAGGGTGTCCAGAAAGAGGGGAATTATGATGTTCCTTCATAAGATTTTGTCTTAATTGCTCAGGTATATATAATTTATCTGATTTGTAATATAGACCATCATTTCCTAGTGTTATTTCTTTAGGTAAATCTTGTTCAGCATGTATGGCCTTTTGATAAATGGACTCAGAAGATGATGTGATGCCTAAGAACTTCTCGTGGGGTATCATCACTGTAGGGTTATCTTCCGAAGTTGGTTTAGGGTCTCTTCGGGAGAGAGCGTCCGCCTTTCCATTACGGTTAGCTGGTCTGTAAATGATCTGAAAATGAAATCTGCTAAAGTAAAGACTCCACCTCACTTGTCTAGCAGAGAGGGTCTTATTTCTCTGGAGGTATTCCAAATTTTTGTGGTCGGTGTAGACTATAACAGGTAAGAGTGTACCCTCTAGAAGATGCCTCCAGTATTCAAAAGCTCTTTTAATGGAAAGTAACTCCTTTTCCCCGATCGGGTAATTCCTTTCAGGAGGCGACATAATTTTCGAATAGAAGGCTATAGGGTGCAGAGGTTGGGTTAAACTTTCTCTTTGGGACAAGACAGCTCCTAAGGCGTAGTCTGAGGAGTCCACTTCAAGGTAATACTGTAAAGCAGGATTAGGGTGACGCAATATTGGAGCTGTTGTGAAGGAGTGTTTTAAGAAATCAAATGCTTCATTGGCCTTTGAGTTCCACCGATAGGTAGTTGTACTGCCCGTAAGGATGGTGAGAGGTTTAACGATAGAGGAATAATTTTTGATAAATTTTCGATAGTAGTTGCTGAAACCTAAGAAGCGTTGGAGATCCTTTCGGGTTTGTGGGATAGGCCAATCTTTTACTGCTTCAACCTTGTCTTGTTGCATCTCGATGCCTTCAGAGGAGATGTTGTAACCAAGGAAAGATATCTTTTGAGTGTGAAATAAGCATTTCTCAGCCTTTGCATAAAGTCGATGTACCTGTAATCTTGAGAGCACCCAGCTGACATGCTTAATATGATCTTGTAGGTTTTGGGAGTAGATCAGGATGTCGTCCAGATAAACTACGACACAGATGTCTAACAGGTCTCTGAAGACATCGTTGATGTAGTGTTGAAAGGTAGCTGGTGCATTGGTAAGGCCAAATGGCATAACTAGGTACTCATACAGACCGTATCGAGTCCTAAAAGCAGTCAACCACTCATCTCCCTCTCTTATGCGTATGAGGTTGTAGGCCCCCCTGAGATCTAATTTGGTGAAAATCTTAGCTTTGTGAAGGCGTTCTATGAGCTCGGGTATTAATGGGAGAGGATACCTATTCTTAAAGGGACAGTCAAGGCCCAAAAAAACTTTTATTTTTCAAATAGGGCATGTAATTTTAAACAACTTTCCAATTTACTTTTATCAACAATTTTGCTTTGTTCTCTTGGTATTCTAGTTGAGAGCAAACCTAGAAAGGCTCATATGATAATTTCTAAGCCCTTGAAGGCCGCCTCTAATCACATGCTTTTGTATTTGCTTTTCACAGCAGGGGAGAGTAGTTCAGGTAAACCATATAGATAGCATTGTGATCACGCCCGTGAGTTGTGGCAGACACTGCACTAATTGGCTAAACTGCAAGTCAATAGATAATAACTAAAAGTCATGTGATTAGGGGCGGTCAGAAGATGCTTAGATACAAGATAGTCACAGCAGTAAAAAGTGTATTAATATAACAGTGTTGGTTATGCAAAACTGGGGAATGGGTAATAAAGGGATTATCTATCTTTTTAAACAACAAAAATTCTGGTGTTGACTGTCCCTTTAACAGTGATTTTGTTAAGGTCTCTGTAGTCTATGATCGGACGTAATGATTGATCTTTGTTTTTGACAAAGAACATTCCTGCACCAGCAGGAGATACCGAGGGTCTGATGAATCCCTTCTTAAGGTTCTCGTCTAAATAAGCTTTTAAATGTTCAAGCTCAGGTTGACTCAACGGGTATAAGTGACCATAAGGTATAGTTGCACCAGGTTTAAGGTCTATGGGGCAGTCATAACTGCGGTGCGGTGGCAAGTTTTCTGCCTCACGTTTGCTAAATACTTCTATATATTGGGTATACTCCTTAGGAATGATAGGCAACTCCTCAGCTACCTGTATTACATGTGTGGGAGATGTACAGGTACTCTTACAATATGGGGAGTCTAAAGTGAGTTTTAATGTCTTCCAGACTATCGTGGGTTCATGCAAGCGTATCCACTGTATGCCTAAAACCACAGGAAAAAGAGAAGGCAAAACATCAAAGCAAATGTATTCATGATGATTGTCTTGTGTGGTAACCAATAAAGGGACAGTATGATGTGTTATTGGACCGCTAGATATGTATGTGCCATCAACCACACGAATAGAGACAGGAGTGGTTTTTCTTTCAAGTGCTATTTTATTTATTTTCACAATGGTAGAATCTATATAATTCCCGTGGGCCCCGGTGTCAACAATAGCCTCAGTGGTTAGGCGTCTACGTTCCCACTGCAAAGAGAGAGAGATGATACAGTAAATAGGGTTATTCTGCTTTGAGGTAGAAATGTTAGTCATAATGCACTTACTTTTCTTATTCTTTTGTAGCAGTGGACATTCTTTTACTGAATGGGAAGGATTAGCACAGTATAGGCAGAGTGCTAGAGTTTTGCGTCTCTGCTTTTCTTCTAGTGACAGAGGACCTCTTAGAACTCCAATCTCCATCGGCTCTTGCGTGGAACTTCTGGTAGCCCCATGGCGTATGGGAGGTGTAGGTCTCCGGTAGATAACTTCAGAACTGTGTCTTTCACTTCTCCTTTCCCTGAGACGCCTGTCTATTTGTATGGACAGCCTCATCAGACCTTCCAAGGTGTCTGGTAAAACCACTCTAGCCAACTCATCCTTAATGGACTCAGAGAGACCCAGCCTGAATTGGTTTCTAAGAGCTATTTGATTCCATTGGGAGTCTGTAGAGAACTGCTTAAATTCGGTGATATACACCTCAACTGGTTTAGAACCTTGTCGTAAAGCTCTCATATTAGTTTCAGCTGTAATTTGTGAATTAGTATCCAAGTACAATTCATCCATGGCAGTGAGGAAATCTGGTAGGGAAGTGAGAATAGGATTGTGTGTTTCATAAAACGAGTCTGCCCAGATCCTGGGTTCACCACGCAGAAAAGATATCATTGTCAAAACTTTCAGATGATCACTAGGATAAGTTTTAGGTTTGAGTGTGAAAAGCAACATGCATGCATTCTTAAATTGATGATATAGGCGTCTGTCGCCTGAAAAGAAATCAGGAGATGCTATCTGAGGTTCAGGTTGGCTCACCGGAGGTGGTGTTGTAACCTTCACAGTGTCTCTGATAACTTTTCTCAAAGTTTCATTCTCCACTTGTAAGGCACTCATGGCCTGTCCTAGTTGATCTACCTTTTGCGAAAGATTATAAACAATTTGCGGCAGATCCGCTGGATCCATTATTCAAGCTTAGTAATTCTGTCAAGGATTAGTAGGTTAAAGATATTTCAACTATTGCTGTGGATCTACAGCTGCGGATCAGATGTAATGTTTCACTCAGCACTTAATTAACATATGACGATGTTAACCATAATGGGGCTCAGAGTGAGTTAATAAACTTTAAGTCTATGTGGAGACTTGAGGAAAAATAAAGGAGTAACTTAATATGTTAAGTATCCATTAGGAAACAAACATTTACAAAGTAATTCTTTCTGATGATTTGTGGAAAAGTATCAGTTCATATGTATCACAATACAATCAATGCAGCAGTTCCTCTGTGCCCAATAATTAGTGAGGTGTGCGCCAAAGATTTAAAGTCACAAATAGATGTTACACAACTCTGTTGGCTGTAGCGAGTGAGTCGCAGGTTACCTGTTGAATCGGCTGAGAGCAGAGAACTCGGGCGGCACTCGAGACAACAGCTGTTAGGCGGTGAGTGACAGCTTACTGAAACAGGTTGCGGTTGGCGTCTGACGTCACAGGACTGAAGTCCGGGGAAGAATTAAACTCACAAATCTTCCGGTAAGGATGCAAAGGCACACAGAGGTTTGAAGTATAATCCTGGCTTGATATTATAAGTGGAGATGTAACAGAAATGTATGCCGTTACCAAAGTAGTGAAAACAGAACACCGTAACAGGGTGCCAGTTCCCCTTGAATAAAGTTTAAACTATTTTCCAATAAGTTAGCTTGGAATAAGCAGGAGCTCAGTCTGTAGCAGAGTTACCTAGGGATAAAACTCAATTACTAAGCACCTGGCTGGCGTCAGGAGAAAACTTAAATAGGCTAGGAGGAACTAAAAGGTAAAGGTGGTATTGGTAATTGTATGACACTAAACATAAGGTGGTATAGTGAGTTCTGACACCCGCTGTCTCAAAAGCTAAGCGAATAATGCTCCTCAACCAAAAAGATAAGGAAGTGGATGAGGCCTTCTGCCCCCTACGCTTCCCAGATTAGACAACAAACAAAGAAGAAGTCTGTCTAAACTCCTTCATAGCCTAAAGATAGAACTTCAAGGCCCGAACCACATCCAAATTATGAAGTAATCGTTCCTTCGAAGAAGAAGGATTAGGACACAAGGAAGGAACCACAGGCTCCTGATTGATGTTACGATCTGAAACGACCTTAGGGAGAAAACCTAACCCAGCACGAAGAACAGCCTTATCATCATGAAATACTAGGTAAGGAGGCTCACACTGCAAGGCAGCCATTTCAGAGACTCTGCGCGCCGAAGCAATGGCCAGTAGAAAAATAACCTTCCAAAACAGTAATTTAACGTCAACTACATCAAAGCTCAAACGGAGTCTTCGGCAAATTTTTAAGAACAAGATTTAAACTCCAAGGAGGAGCGCTAGATCTAAACACAGGCCTGATTCTAGCCAGAGCCTGAACAAAAGACTGAACATCTGGAAGCTCAGCGAGCCTCTTGTGCAGTAAAACAGATAGGGCCAAAACTGTCCCTTAAGGGAGCTAGCAGAAAGGCCCTTCTCCATACCATCCTGGAGAAAAGAAAGAATCCTGGAAACCCTGACCTTATGCCAGGGGAATTCACGCTCTTCACACCAGAATAAGTTCTCCCCAACTTATGATAGATGCGATGAGTAACCGGCTTACAAGCTTGAATGAGAGTATCAATAACTCTCTCCAAAGAAAACCTCTCTTGGCTAAGACTAAGCGTTCAATCTCCACACAGTCAGCTTCAGAGAATGTAGATTTTGATGAAAAAAGGGACCTTGTTCCAGCAGATCCCTGCGACAAGGTAACTTCCATGGAGGAGATGACGACATCCCCACTAGATCCGTGAACCACATCCTTCGTGGCCACAATGGAGCAATCAGTATTACTGATGCCCGCTCCTGCTTGATGCGGGCCACTACTCGAGGGAGGAGAGGTAATGGCGAAAAAAGGTATATTAGACTGAACCTCCAAGGCACCACTAATGAATCTATTAGCTCTGCCTGAGGATACCTGGATCTCGACCCATACCTGGGTAGCTTGGTATTGAGATGGGACGCCATGAGATCTATCTCGGGAGTCCCTCATCTGTTGCATATCTCCGCAAACACCTCGGGATGAAGAGACCGTTCCCCCGGATAAAAGGAATGTCTGCTGAGAAAATCCGCTTCCCAGTTGTCCACACCCGGAATGTGGATCACTGACAGCGAACAGTTGTGGGCCTCCGCCCACTCCAGAATCCGAGATATCTGCCTCATTGCTAGGGAGCTCCTTGTTCCTCCCTGTTGGTTGATGTAAGCCACCGAGGTGATATTGTCTGATTGGAATCTGATAAACTGGAACGAACCGAGATGGGGCCAAGCCTTCAGAGCATTGAAGATTGCTCGAAGTTCCAGAATGTTGATCGGAAGATAGCTCTCCTCCCGAGACCAAAGGCCCTGAGCCTGCTTGGCGCCCCATCCTGAGGGACTCGCAACTATTGTCCCAATCTCCCAGGATGGTCTTAAAAAAGGATGTCCCTCGGACAGGTGATCTGGACAGAGATTCTATTGTCCAGAGAGATCTGTTGAGACAGATCTGAATGATTGCCGTTCCACTGTCTCAGCATGCACAGTTGTAATGGTCTGAGATGGAACCTGGCAAAGGGAATTATGTCCATGCTGGACACCATAAGACCAATCACCTCCATACACTGCACCACAGAGGGACTTGAGGGGGTCCGGAGGCCAAGACATGCCGAAGCCAGCTTGCAGCATCTCTGGTCTGAAAGAAATATCCTCATGACTAGCGAGTCTATTATAGTGCCCAGGAATTCTACCCTGGTGTTTGGAATAAGAGAACTCTTTTCTAAGTTTATCTTCCATCCGTGGGATCGAAGAAGAGAGAGAAGAGATTCTGAATGTTCTTCTGCTAGATTAAAGGATGGTGCTTGTACCAGAATATTGTCCAAGTAAGGTGCTACTGCAATGCCCTGGATTCTGGCCACGGCCAAGAGAGCCCCCAGAACCTTTGTGAAAATTCTTGGGGCAGTAGCTAGGCCAAACGGAAGAGCAATAAACTGGAAGTGCTGGTCCAGGAAGGTAAACCTTAGGAACTGAAAGTGTTCCCTGTGGATTGGGACATGAAGGTAAACATCCTTCAGATCTATAGTGGTCATGAACTGTCCCTTCTGGACTAAGGGAAGGATAGACCTTATCGTCTCCATCTTGAATGAGGGGACATTCAGAAACTTGTTTAAGCACTTTAGGTCCAGAATCGGACGGAAAGTTCTCTCCTTTTTTGGTAACACGAAAAGTTTTGAGTAGTATCCAAAGCCTCGTTCCTCTATGGGAACCGGGACAATGACTCCTAAGGAGGACAGATCGCGGACGCACCCCAGAAAGGCCTCCCTCTTCTCTGGTTTTGATGACAGATTTGAGAGGAGGAATCTGCCCTTGGGTGGAAGAAACTTGAACCCAATTCTGTAATGCTGAGCAATGACCTCCAGGACCTAAGGATCCTGCACATCCCTGAAGTTCGAACCAAGGTTCTGAGAAGAGTGAAAGTCTGCCCCCTACCTGATCCATAGATGGATCGGGGGCGACCCCTTCATGCTGATTTAGTCTCAGCAGGTTTTTTGCTCTGTTTGGACTTATTCCAGGATGGAGCCGGCTTCCAAGTCTTAGGTTGCTCGGTCTTAACGGAGGATTGCTAATGCTGGGATTTGTCATAACGAATGGAACGAAAATTATTAGGTTATCCCTTAGATCTGTTCTTTTTATCTTGGGGTAGGAAGGCACCCTTGCCCCCTGTAACCGTGGAAATAATGGAGTCCAGGCCTGGACCAAACAAAATCTTACCCTTGAAGGGAAAGGAGTCTGGACTAGGAAGTCAGGTCTGCAGACCAAGACTTCAGCCACAGAGCCCGGCGGGTCTGAACAGAAAATCCAGCAGTTTTAGCATTTAAACAAATAATTTGCATCACAAATAAAAGAATTAGCAACCCTTAAAGTCTTAATTCTATCAAGAATAATATTGAGGGGACCTTCCACCTCAATCAATTTCGATAAGGAGTCACACCAGTAGGGAGCCGCTCCTGACACCGCAGCAACTGCTGCCGCTGGTTGAAATAAATATCCAGAATGTTGAAACATCTTTCTTAACAGAGTTTCCATCTTTTTATCCATGGGCTCTTTGAACGACGAATTATCCTCCGGTGGGATAGTAGTGCGTTTTGCAAGCATGGAGACAGCGCCATCCACCTTAGGGATGGAACCCCACAACTCCAATTGAGAGTCCGGAACCGGGAACAGTTTTTTTAAAAGCAGACGAAGGGGTGATGGAAGTACCAATCCTCTCCCATTTGTTCTTAATAATGTGTGCCATCTTTACAGGAACAGGGAAAGTCTGAGGAACAACCCTGTCTTTGTAAACTCTATCCAGTTTAGGAATTAAAGTTTTGTTAGGCAATTTGACCTCTGGAACCTCTAAGGTAGCCAGAACTTCCTATAAAAGAAAGCGCAAGTGCTCCATCCTAAATCTAAAATCTGGTTCCTCTGCAATCGGAGGCTTAGAGGCAGCCGATTCCAACCCAAAAAGTTCACACTCTGAAGTATCAGAAAGAACTTCATCATCAGACAATCGTCTATCAGCTATAGCCAATAAACTGGATGATGACCCCTGGGAAGGATAGCAATATTTGACCTTTCGCTTGTGCTTAGCAGGGCGAGGTAAAGCACTAATGGCCGCAGACACCGCCGTTTGTAACTACACAGTGAAGTCTGGAAGTAAAAGGCCTCCTCCAGACGGAGGATCAGGCGTGCTATGGGAAACTGCATGTGTATTAGGAGATGAAAGTAGGGTGCGCACCTCACGAGACGGGGACCCCTCAGAAGTGGAAGTCTCAGTGGTATCAAACATGTTAACCTTTTTTGACATTATCACTTTTTCTAGGCATGTGGAACATAATTGAGAGGGTGGGTATACCTTGGCCTCCTCACAATATAAACAGGCAATAATATTAGGTATAGAGGGAGTACCCAATAGCTATGGGCTATGTCCTAATATAACAATTGTGAACGTTATATAAATATAAAAAAACGGCACCTTTGTACCCCCAATGGCTGGGGCACTCACCACCTCCTATGACCCAGGCACACAGAAAAAAATGCTTCTCTCTGAAAACCAGCACAGTCAGAGTAGGAAGTGAAGCTACGACCACACCCGGTCACATGGTGTGCAACCAAGGACCACCTCCGCTAAGGAAAAGCACGCCAAGCTTGTAAAGCTGTGCCTCTGAAGTAACATGTATGTTCCAACCTCTGCCTATAAGTCTCAGAAATCATCTCACTTATAATGCAGTATAATCAAATAAAAATGTATGAGATCCATCCCCACTGTTTAATAATCCCCCTCAAGAGATATTAACTCTTGATTCCATACAGATAAAAGGAGCCTCACTGTAACCCTGTCTTCTTGCGTTATCATGTGTGTATAATAAATTAAACAATCTTACTGGAATCTATGCCGTGGAACAGAAACACAGCCTTTCAGGTTTGACAGTCTTGTAGCATCGCTACTGACATGGACTTGAGTGATGGAAGCAGGTAGTGAAACTCGTCAACACTGATTGCTTAGGAGCTGTTAATACGAGTCTGGATGGGTTCGCAGAAAGACTCTCCCTGCATCTCCAGACTCTAACTTTCGTGAAAGCTCTCACTGAGCAGCTGACAAGACTACTTAAAACTCCAGTCCCATTTCAAAGGGCAGATACCCTTCATAAGGAACTACTCCAAATCTTCTGACACTTCTCTGCTAACCTCCTGTGACGAAAGGCAAAGAATGACTGGGATATGAGGGAAGTGGGGTAGGTATTTAAGCCTTTGGCTGGGGTGTCTTTGCCTCCTCCTGGTGGCAAGGTTCAGTATTTCCCACAAGTAAGGAATGAAACCGTGGACTCTCCTCATATTAAGAAGAAAATCACCACTTTTTTTCTTCAAACTTTGGCATAGATTGGTGGTAAAATGGTTGCATGAAAAGAGTCAAAATACCCCAAGTGTAATACCTTAGGTTGTCTTCTTTTAAAAAATATATACATGTGAAGGGTTATTCAGGGATTCCTGACAGATATCAGTGTTACAATGTAACTACTTGTACTTATTGCCCTATAACTTGCAAAAAAAAGCAAAGAACATGTAAACATTGGATATTTCTAAACTCAGAACAAAATTTAGAAACTATTTAGCGGTGGTTTTTGGGTGGTTGTAGATGTATAACAGATTTTGGGGGTCAAAATTAGAAAAAGTGTGTGTTTTTTCAAATTTTTCATCATAATTTATATTTTATTCTAGTAAATTATAAGATACTAGTCCTAAAGCCCGTTCACATGGGCCATTTTTTGCAGTACAGCGGTCCCACCCCTTGCTCTCTCTCTCCCCCTCTCTTTTGTGCTCTCTCCTCCTCTCTTTTGCGCTCTCTCTCGCTCCACCTCTCTTTTGCTCTCTCTCTCCCCCTCTCTTTTGTTCTCTCTCTCCCCCTCTCTTTTGCTCTCTCTCCCCCTCTCTTTTGTGCTCTCTCCCCCTCTCTTTTGCGCTCTCTCTCGCTCCACTTCTCTTTTGCTCTCTCTGTCCCCCCTCTCTTTTGCTCTCTCTCTCTCCCTCTCTTTTACGCTCTCTCTCTCCCCTCTCTTTTACGCTCTCTCTCTCCCCCTCTCTTTTGCGCTCTCTCTCTCCCCCTCTCTTTTGCGCTCTCTCTCTCCCCCTCTCTTTTGCGCTCTCTCTCTCCCCTTCTCTTTTGCTCTCTCTCTCTCTCTCTCTCCCCCTCTCTTTTGCACTCTCTCCCCCTCTCTTTTGCTCTGTCTCTCTCTCCTTTTTTTTGCTCTCTCTCTCCATCCTTCTCTTTTGCTCGCTCTCTCCCCCTCTCTTTTGCTCTGTCTCTCTCCCCTCTCTTTTGCTCTCTCTCTCCATCCCTCTCTTTTGCTCTCTCCCCCTCTCTATTGCTCTCTCACCTCCCTCTCTTTTTCTCTCTCTTCCCTCTCTTTTGCTCTTTCCCCTCTATTTTGCTCTCTCTCCCCCCCTCTCTTCTGCACTTTCCCCTCTCTTCTGCTCTTCTCCCTCTTTAGCTCTTTCCTATCTATTTTTGTCTCTCCCCCTCTCTTTCTATTTCTCTCCCCTCTCTCTTGCGCTGACCGTGCCCGACCACGCCCAGTCCCGTCAGACCACGCCCACTTTCGCAGCAAACAGCATGTCAGGTAAGGCCAGGTGTGTTTGTCCTCATGCTGTCTCTACTGTGCATGACAGCTTCGGACAAACACACTTGGCCTTTTATATTATAGGATGATGAAAATGTGTGGGTACAGTAAATTAGTAAGAGGAAAAAACAGCTAAACACTGACACAGCAGAAATGTAAAATAGCCCTGGTCCCAAACAGTAAGAAAATTGAAAAGTGTTGTGTTCACTAAGGGGTTAAAGGGATACTGAACCTAGTTTTTTTCTTTCATGATTTAGATAAAACATGCAGTTTTAAGCAACTTTCTAATTTACTCCTATTATCAATCTTTCTTCATTCTCTTGGTACCTTTATTTGAAGAAGCAGGAATGCAAGCTTACGAACTGGCCCATCTTCGTTTCAGCACCTGGGTAGAGCTTGCTGAATTCTTAAAAGTCAAATCAGCCAATAGGATGTAAGCAGCTCTCATCCTATTGGCTGATTTGAATTTGTCAGCCAATAGGAATGCAAGGGTACCCCCATATAAAAGTGGAAGCTTGCATTCAATCTTCAGTGTGCGGCCAGAGACCGCATGAAGAGGACCTCCGTGTCGCCTGGACGTCACCGATGACCTCTCTGCCACCAGGATGAAGATAGAAGAAGATGGTCCAGCGATGTATGAAGATGTTTCGCCGCATGGATGAAGACTTTCGCCGCCGGGATGAAGATGGATCTCCGCACTTCATCAATGGTGAGTATCAATTTTGGGGTTAGTGTTAGTTGCTGTTTTTTGAGGGGGGATTTTTTTTTTTAATGGGCAGAAAAAGAGCTGAATGCCCCGTTTATTTTATTAGCAAAAGAGCTGTTAACTTTAGGGCAATGCCCTACAAAAAGCCCTTTTAAGGGCTATTGATAGTTTATTTATAGATAAGGTTTTTTTTATTTTGGGGTTGTTTTTATTTTTTAAAACTGGGGTATTAGAATAGGAATATTTTTTATTATTTTGGATAATTTCTTTTGTTTTTTTTAAGGGTAGTTTTTTATTTTCTGTACAGTTAGGGTTTTTTATTTTCTGTAAGGGTATTTTTTATTTTCTGTAATCTTAGTTTTTTTTTTTTTCCAGTAATCTTAGGGTTTTTGCAATGTAGATTTTTTTTTAATTTTGTAATTTTTTTCAGGTGTGAGTATATTTTTAATTTTATTTAAGTTTATTTTAATTGGGGTTAAGCTAGGGGGTGTTAGGTTAGGGGGCTTAGTTATTAGTTTAAAACTTTGCATTGTGGGGGGTTGACGGTTTAGGTGTTAATAGGTTAATTAGGTGTTTACGTTGTGGGGGGTTGGCGGATTAGGGATTAATAGGTTTATAAGGCAGTTTGCCTTGTGGGGGGTGGCGGTTTAGGTGTTAATATTTTAATTAGGTGTTTGCGATGTGGCGGTTTAGGGGTTAATAGCTTTTATTAGTGATTGCAATGTGGGGGGATGGCGGTTTAGGGGTTAATATGTTTATTTATTATTTGTAATGCAGGGGGATTGCGGTTTTGGGGTTTTGAATGGAGTTTTGACATGTCGGTTTAATTTTTTTTTTGGCTTTAGATTTTTCCGTGTGAATTCAACATTTTATTTATTTTTTAGTTACGCATGCAATATGATATACTGGCGTAAGTTATTTGCAATGCCAGAAATATGTAGTTGCGCACATTTCTGAACCTCGCCAGTTTTTCCGATTTACGGCAGTTTATCATATGGGGTTTTTTGTTATGTGATTCACCCGATGTGCGAGGCGAACTTGCGGGCAACATGGGTTTTAGCAGTTGCGCTGAAAAATACGCCACACATGTACGCCACACATGTAATCTTGCTTATAGTTGATACTTTTTTTTTTTTTTAAACACCATTTAGATTACATTTGAGATATATTAAAAATAAGATACCATGGCAGCATTAGAATGGAGTAATAAAAGCCAGAGGAAAATATACTTCTGGTGATGACAACTGCTAAATCTTTTCAGTTTATGAGGCCTCAGATTGATTACAGACATACCCTGACAGATGAGATGCTGTGATGTATTTCTCACCACTGTAGAATCAGTTTGCCCTGCTGCAATAAATGAAATTCACCTAGATTACGAGTTATGCGCGCTATAGGGAAATTAATGAACACAACAAAAGTTGTGATATTTAACCCTCTATAGAGCAGCCATTACAATTATTTAAACAGCCGGCTTGTGCGTGCGATATGGTGCTTTTAAGCTCCATACCGCACACAATTCAAGCGCTGTTTTGACATGCTCATGCACGCTTTCCCCATAGACGTCAATGGGGAGAGAGGGTCAGAAAAAAGTCTGACACCTGCGATCGCGGAAAGAGAAGCTCCGTAACGCAGCCCCATTGATGTCTATGGGGAAAAAAAATAACGTTTAAACCTAACACCATAACATAAACCCAGAGTCTTAACACCCTTAATCTGCCCCCCATCGACATCGCCAGCACCTACATAATGTTATTAACCCCTAATCTGCCGCCCGTCGATATCGCCGCCACCTAAACTATTAACCCCTAATCTGACACTCCCGATATCGCCGCAACTATACTTAAGTTATTAACCCCTATTCCCCTGGACCCCAACATCTCCCACACTATAATAAATCTATTAACCCCTATGCCGCCGCTCCCCAACATCGCCGCCACTAAATAAAGTTATTAACCCCTAAACCTCTGGCCTCCCACATCACTACCACTAAATAAACCTATTAACCCCTAAACCACCAGCCCCCCACATCGCAACTACCTAAATTAAACTATATTAACCCCTAAACCTAACGTAACCCTAACCCTAACACCCCCTTAACTTTAACATAATTACAATATAGCTAAATTAAACTTACAATTATTAACTAAATAATTCCTATTTAAAACTAAATACATACTTACATGTGAAATAAAGCCTAAGCTAGCTACAATATTATTTATTTATTTATAAAATATTTTACCAGGAAGGATACATTGAGATTTCTCTCGTTTTCAAAAATGTCCTGGGTCCACAAAACATTGCATTGATACAATAGGGTACAATAAAATACAGAAGCAATATTAATACATAATATAGGTCAAATTTAACATAGAACAGGTAGGAAATACATAATCAACCATGACAGGTGCATTCTGTTTTGAGATATGCAGAGAGGGATCTCTTAAAGGATTTTAGGCTTGGGGAAGGTTTTAAAGTGTGCGGGAGGTCATTACAAAATTGTGGTGCTCTGTAGGAAAAGGAGGATCGAGTTGCTTTCTTTTTGTATTGAGGCAAGCTAAATAATGTGCTGGTACTGGATCAGAGGTTATAAGAGGTGGGAATAGCCGGGGAGAGCATTCTGCTCAGGTAGGGTGGGAGTTTCCCAGAAAAGCTCTTAAACACAAGGCTGGAAAGATGGAGGGTGCGTCTGGATTCCAGCGACAGCCAGTTTAGTTCTTTTAGCATGTCACAATGGTGGGTCCTGTAGTTACATTGTAGCACAAAGCGGCAGAACGAGTTATATAACGTATTTAGTTTATTAAGGTGAGTTTGCGGTGCAGGTGCATATACTACGTCCCCGTAATCCATGATAGGCATCAGCATTTGCTGTACAATCTTTTCCTTTACTGTAGGGCTGAGGCAAGATTTGTTTCGGTACAGGGCACCTAGTTTTGGATAAAGTTTAGAGGCAAGTTTTTCTATGTGGAGGCCAAAAGATAGATTGGGGTCTAACAACATACCCAAGTATTTGAAAGAGTTGACTGTGGTCAGTGTGCCATTTGATGTGTAGATGGGAATTTTGTAGTTTGTGTAATTTAGGTCCCGTTCCAAAGATCATTGTGACAATTTTGTCAGTGTTTGGGAAGAGTTTGTGTTTTGAGATCCACTTTTCTACCTCTGTGAACTGGTCTTGGAGCACTGCCTCAAGCTGTGGCAGATGGGATTTGCTTGCATAGATTACCGTGTCATCTGCGTGTACACTTGAGGATTTGCAGATATTTGGCAGATCATTTATGAATAATATGAATAGTAGGGGGCCGAGAATGGAACCTTGGAGAACACCACACATGACTGGGAGAGGGAGGGAGTCGCTGTCAGAAATGGAGACATACTGTGATTGATCCGATACATATGATCGAAACCAAGTTAGCGGACGATCACCAATACCTGAGTTTTTTACTTTGTACAGTAGTATGTTGTGGTCTACTGTGTCAAAGGCCTTTGCAAAATCAAGGAAAATTGCTCAAGTTAGGTCTCCTTGTTCCATGCCAGTTTGGATGTTGTTGCAAACTTTTAGGAGGGCAGTTGTTGTGGAGTGATTGGAGCGAAAACCTGATTAAACAGGGGTCAGATAGTTAGATTTTTGGTAATACTCACATAGTTGCGTATGGACGCATTTTTCTAAGATTTTTGACAATACTGGGAGCAATGATATTGGGCGATAGTTAGTAACCAAGGTTAACTCCCCACTTTTATGGATAGGCACTACTCTTGCAGTCTTCCAAAGTTTGGGTATGTAAACAGACACCAAGGATTCGTTAATTAGGGTTGTGACAGGTTTAGCAATTGCCGGCGCAATGAGCTTCAACAGCATTTCTGGGATTTGATCAGGTCCAGATTGGTTTTTCATTTTTAGATTATTAAGGTGTTTCTTAATGACATTGATGAATACAGGTCTAAAATTGAACTTCTCTATATTGGGTCTTTGCAGATTTAGCGGGGCCAGATCCACATTTGTAGTTTCAGGATGCGTGTCATTTATTAGTTTGTTAATCAGGGTGGTGGAGCATCCGACAAAATAATTGTTAAAGGCATTTGCTACTTCTAAGGGAAGTTGCAGGGTTTGGTTGTCCACTTTGACAGTGGAGGGTTGGGAGTAGATTGGGGGAGTGTGTAAGTTATTTATGACTTTCCAAAACTTTCTAGGGTTTGATATGTTATTGTTCAGATGTTCACAGAAATATTGGGCCTTGGCCAATTTTGTTTGTTTAGTGCATATATTTCGCCATTGTCTATATACACAGTGATCGTTCATAGAGCCAGTATGCTTGTACTTTGACCAGAAATAGTTATATTTAGTATAATAGTTATATTGTAGCTAGGTTAGGTTTTATTTTTATTTCACAGGCAAGTTTCTATTTCTTTTAACTAGGTAGACTAGTTAGTAAATAGTTATTAACTATTTAATAACTACCTAGCTAAAATAAATACAAACTTACCTGTGAAATAAAACCGAAGCTACCTTACACTAAAACCTACCATTACAAAAAATAACAAACACTAAAATTACTAAAAAATAAAAAAACCTACCATTACAAAAAATAACAAACGAAATTATATAAAACAATAAAAAATATTCCTATTCTAATACCATTTAAAAAAAAAAAAAAACACCTCCAAATAAAAACCCTAATCTATAATAAACTACCAAGGGCCCTTAAAAGGGCCTTTTGTAGGGCATTGCCGTAAAGTTAACAGCTCTTTTGCTAAAAAACAAAACAAACACCCCCTAACAGTATAAAAAACCCCACCCACCAAAATAAAAATAAAGTAAAACCTAATCTACCCATTGCCCTGAAAAGGGAATTTGTATGGGCATTGCCCTTAAAAGGGCATTTAGCTCTTTTTCCTGCCCCTAAAAGGGCATTCAGCTCTTTTATGAAATGCCCAAGCCCTAATCTAAAAATAAAAACCCACCCCAAAACGAAAAAAAAAATACATTACACAAAATAACAAATTAACAAAAATAATAAAAATTACTACTATTCTAATACCCATTTTTTAAAAAAAAAAAAAACACCCCAAAATAAAAATCTATAATAAACTACTAATAGCCCTTAAAAGGGCCTTTTGTAGGGCATAGCCCTAAGTTAAACAGCTCTTTTACCTGGAAAAAAAAATAATACAACCCCCACCCCCCAAAATAAAAAAAAACTATCTAAAAAACCTAATCTACCCATTGCCCTAAAAAGGGCATTTGTATGGGCATTGCCCTTAAAAGGGCATTTAGCTCTTTTGCTTTGCACTGAAAGGGGCATACAGCTCTTTTACGAAAGCCCAAACCCTAAACTAAAAAAAAAAAACACCACTAACCTCCGAAGATCCACTCACAGTTTTTGAAGTCCCGCTTGAACGATCTTCATCCAGGCGGCTAAAAGTCTACATCCAGGCGGCGAAATCCTCATCCAGGTGGCATCTTCTATCTTCATCCCGGCGGCGTGGAGCGGGTCCATCTTGAAGACATCCGGCCAGGAGCATCCTCTTCATATGGTCGCTGCCGTATACTGAATCTTCAATGCAAGGTACGCGATTCAAGATGGTGTCCCTTGCATTCCTATTGGCTGATATGATTTCAGTAGCTCTTATCCTATTGGCTGATTTGAACAGCCAATAGGATTTCAGTAGCTCTCATCCTATTGGCTGATTTGAATTTCCAAAATCAAATCAGCCAATAGGAATGCAAGAGACACCATCTTGAATCACGCACCTTGCATTAAAGATTCGGTGTACGGTGGCGACCATATGAAGAGGATGCTCCGCGTAGGATTTCTTCAGGATGGATCCGCTCTGCGCCACCGGGATGAAGATAGAAGATGCCGCCTGGATGAAGACTTCTCACTGCCTGGATGAAGACTTCGCCGCCTGGATGAAGATCATTCAATCAGGACTTCCAAAACTGTGAGTGGATCTTCGGGGGTTAGTTGGTTTTTTAAAAGGTTTTTTTGGGTGTTTTTTTTTTTAGTTTAGGGTTTGGGCTTTCGTAAAAGAGCTGCATGCCCTTTTCAGGGCAAAGCAAAAGAGCTAAATGCCCTTTTAAGGGCAATGCCCATACAAATGCCCTTTTCAGGGCAATGGGTAGCTTCAGTTTTTGTTAGAGTTAGGTTTTTTATTTTGGGTGGACTTTTTTTATTTTGATAGGGCTATTAGATTAGCTGTAATTCTTTTTTATTTTGTTTGTTATTTTTCATAATTTTGTCTTTTTTTGTTGTAATTATAGTTTATAATTTTTATAGTAGTGTTAGGATTTTTTTTAATGTGTATTTTAGTTTAATTTAATTGGTAGTTAGTTTAGTTTAATTGTTAGTTCAAACTTAGATTTTTTAATTTGACAGGTAAATTTTAATTTAAGATAGGGAAATTGTAACTTTAATATAAAGGGGGCGTTAGGGTTTATGGGTTACTAGTTTAAATTAGTTAATTGCGATGTGAGGGGGCTTGCGGTTTAGGGTTTAATAGTTTAAGTTAGTATATTTCGTTGTGGGGGGGCTTGCAGTTTAGGGGTTTATAGGTTTATTATAGTGGCAGTGGTGTAGGGCTTTAAAAACTTTAGCATAGTGGGAACGAAGTGGGCTGACGGCAGATTAGGGGTTAATTATATTTAAATAGTGTTTGCGATGCGGGAGGGTGGCGGTTTAGAGGTTAAAATAACTATTATAGTATTGACAATGTCAGGGAGTGGCGGAATAGGGGTTAATAACTTTAATATAGTGTTTGCAATGCGGGAGGGCCTTGGTTTAGGGGTTAATAGGTAGTTTATGGGTGTTTAGTGCACTTTGTGACAGTTTAGTTATGAGTTTTATGTAACAGCTTTGTAGCGTAAAACTCATAACTACTGCTTTCAGATTGCGAAACGGATCTTATCGTTATAGGCTACAACGCAAGCTTTTTAGCCTCATCGCAAAACTAGTTAAGGCAGCGATATGGAAGTCCCATGAAAAAACGTAATTTTTACGTGTACGGGACTGACGTTGCGTTACAGGCTAAAAGGCTTGCGATACAGTTATACCGACAAGACTTGTAATGTCTGTGGTGCTGTTTTAACGCTGAAATGACCATTTTTTCAGCGTTAAAACCCGAACGCACAACTCGTAATCTAGCTGATTGTTAGTACTTACCTGAAGTTGAGAGTTTTTTTGAACTCAGACAAACTTTTTTTTATGATTTTTTCCTCAGGCTATTAAAATAGCAAACAGTAATACTTCTCTTATTTCCCTTTAGGTACAATAAATAACACTTTAGTCACTCTTTGTGAATATATTTGATAGTTATATTTTTACACTGCTGACTGTTTTTGTTAGTTCGTGTCATCTAATACCTTTGCACCATGAACATTTTCTTGCATAATTTTCTTTTTTTACACGTGGTGAATAAATTATTCTATTATAAATATGTGATATTATTTTTGTTTTAATCTGTTTGCATTGTGTAATGTTGTTATTGTATTTTTCCCTCAAACTGTTATCCGTTCTCTTGGTATTTTTATTTGAAAAGCAAGAATGTAAGCTTAGGAGCCGGCCCATTTTTGGTTCAACACCTAGGTAGTGCTCGCTGGTTGGTGGCTACATTGTACAATGTAGCCACAGATCAGCAAGTGCTACCCAGGCTTCTGAACCAAAAATGGGCTGGCGGCTCCTTAGCATAAACTCCTGCTTTTGAAATAAAGATATCAAGAGTACGAAGAAAAATTGATAATAGGAGTAAATTAGAAAGTTTGTTACAATGGCATGCTCTGTCTGAATCATGAAAGAAAATATTTGGGTTTACCATCCCTTTAAGATAAGTTGGCTAACAGATAAAAATGTCTGTAAAACATGTATATGGTCTGTATATGTATGCTGCCTTGTAAGCAGTTAACTAACTCAGTAAAGAGTAAAGTTGTCACAAGATTAATAATTACACCCACAATGAAATCAGCCACAATCTATAGATTCATATTTCATCAGAAAATGTTCAAACCATGTAAAACAAACATACGATAAGATTCAATGTGCTTGTATGTGCAGAGCAAATATTATACTGTCCCCTTTATATTGTGAAGTGTGTGCAGAGATATCGGACCCTATGATGGGGTAATGCAGGGGTATGTTTAGTCCCAACCCCGTTGTCAACAATTATAGCTTATGTTTGCCATACCTGGAGGTCATGGATACATGAAGCCTTGCTAGGCAGTCAAGGATCATTTATTTGTAATACAAATGAATAGGACAGTAAAGTCGGAATTGCAATTTGTTGGTCTGTATAGGGCATGCAAATTTAAAAGTACATGAAACCCCAAATTTTCCTTTCATAATTCAGATAGAGCATACAATTTTATACAACTTTCCAATTTACTTCTATTATCAAATTTGCTTCATTCTCTTGATATTCAGTGCACCACTGGGAGCTAACTTAAAGTGAAGGTAAAGTTTTCATGCTTTGAATAACTCAATGCATTCATTAATTGCACATTAGGATGGTCGCTAACTTTATTTTTATCTCACTTATGTATTACAATATTTATAATATATATTAATCTCCCTACCATTTCTGTCCTTACTCCGCCCCACCTCTACTTCCGTGTTATCTGTTATGTTACGTATAGAGCGGTCCCACCCGCTCTATACGCATCACCCAAGCGCGTGCACGACAATAAAAACTATTGCGCATGCGCTAAACGCCAATGTGGACAACTCCTGCGCATGCGATACTTGTCAGTATAAATCACCAATGCGCATGCGGTAAACACAGTTAGCATGAAACATAGCGAAAACAGGAGCGTGCTTGGAGACCTAAACGGCTTTTAACAAAGCAGCGCATGCGCATTTAAAATATGAGGCGGGTGACGTAGATCGACGGCCGCCTAACGGCCAGATTTTCAATTGGTTCTTTTGATGTGATCAAATAATACAAATGATTAAAAAAAAGGGTTGCTTGAGATTCTATTAAAATTCTGATTTTATACGGCGATAACTTTAAAAAACAATCAATGTGAAGAAAATGATGAATGAGACTCATATTTATTTGGCAAATAGAATTGAATTCTAGTTCGTGAGACAGGTAACTTAACCTTCACTTTAATTCATCAGGTGAGCCAATGACAAAAGGTATATATGTGCAGCCACCAATAGACAGCTAGCTCCCAGTAGTGCATTGCTGCTCTTGAGCCTCCCTATGTATGCTTTTTGACAAGGATACCAAGAGAACAAAGAAAATTAGATAATGGAAGTGAATTGGAAAGTTGTTAAAAATTGCATGTTTGGTTACAGAACTTTTTAAAACCTAAAATAAACCCTTATTATTTTTAATAGTATAGCAGAGAACTACATGAAGAACTCCCCCATGTGATCACCATCTGCCTAGCTCACTCTCAACTTAGCATTCAAGAATAGAAGACTATGTGAGGGATTTGGCACACCCTTGCTATCCGACATGCGTTTGTGATCTATAGACTATTGCTTGAACAATAAAAATAACTTTGAACTTTTAATATGATAGCAAAACTTGAAGCACTATTGACTGCGCTTGAGCGATGCTAGTGTACAATAGCGCCAATATTTTGTGCTCCACTTGTGTAAACTAGGGCTCAAGATAGCAAACAAGAATGTGGGAAGAGATCTTGTAGAAAACATAATTTGTGCTTACCTGATAAATTAATTTCTCTTTTGGTGGTGATAATCCATGAAATTCCACCAGGAGGGGGCAAAGCCCCCCTCCCCCAGTAAAAGGTTTAATATCTCTCCCACTTCCTGTTTCCTCACAATATTTTGTATAGCCAAGAACAGGTAGAATAAGAGAGAAAGATAGTAGGGTAAAGATGTGCAAACTAGAACTGCCGCCATAACAAAATTGGGCAGGGTCGGGGACTCTCACCACCTAGAAAGAAATGAATGTATCAGGTAAGCATAAATTATGTTTTCTTTCTAATGGTGGGGAAAGTCCATGAAATTCCTTAGTGTTGGGAACTAATACCCAAGCTGAGTCCACTAGAAATGGGTGGGGCAAAAAAAAAAGGCACCTATTTACCATGAACTACAGGACCTACCAACCCAAAGTTACTTCAACCGAGACAAAAAATACATCAAAGGATGGTAGGAAGTAACTCTGCAATAGAGCTCTCCTGAAAACCATCCTGCTGTATGCTGGTTATGATGCACATATGTGTATGTACCTACTGATAGTGTGTGGGCACTAAAGACATGCAGGCACTTACCCACATGATGCCCCCTCACTGTCCTCACCCTGTTAATAATCCTGAGGACACAGTAGAAAGCCCATTTTGCACTGTAACTAACAGTGGAGGATATACTGAGAGTACATCAGCATGGCCAAACAGGAGGAGGCTAAGGGAACTTCCCAGTGACACCCATGGCAGGCTTGTAACCACAACTCCAGAGAGAAGATTAACATTGCACAGCCAAGTACTCCCTCCTATTTCCCCTCTCTTCTAGGAACTATCTATTGAGGGAAAATTGGGGTTAAAATCCAATAAGTACAGAGCACCTCTGTTTTTGCCTGACTCCTTGACTAGGAAAAGAAATTCTGTGAGGGAACAGGAAGTGGGAGAGATATTAAAGCTTTTACTGTGGGGTGTCTTTTGCCTCCTCCTGGTGGCCAGGTGATGCATTCCCAACAGTAAGGAATTTTGTGGACTCTCACCACCATTAGAAAGAAATGACTCACAAAATGTGCTGCTCCATCTTAATCATAATGGCCTAGATGGCTTATGCCAAATTACACCCCAGGCAGTGTGAGAGGATATCAGACCCTTTAATGAGAAGTGTGTGAGGAAAACTGATCATGTATTGCACAATGTGTTTATGCAGGTCAGTCTGTGTTATTATGTATGCATATGAAATCACACAAAAAGTAACAAAACGTGGAGACATTTTCTCTTGGATAAATTTATTTCATAATTTTTTATATAAACAGTTAATTGTTGAATAATTTACACACAGCAAGTTTCTTTTTAATAGTCAATGATATTTTATTTCTGTACATGACTCTTTTAGCTCTAATATGAAAACACTGAAAAAATAAACCGAGCTTTTTTTTTTTTTTTTTTTTTCTTCTTTTTCCCATTTTATTTTTAAATATTGTTTTAATTATTTATAGGATATTTTTTTTGACATTTTCAATTTTCTTTTTCATAAATCATGGCACATAGGATATAGATATTTTTTTTTATTTTTTTTTTGATCCTTAGATAAAATTTTAACCCTTCATCTGCCAGCAGGAGACACACGTGTCTTCCTCTGCCAGTATGAAAAAAAGTTAAAACTAGAGGTATTTAATGGGAGAGAATGGGAGGGAAGGGGATAAAAAACAGCATCTTTTTCTAGATTTGAGCACAAAAAAAGCAGCAAACACAAATAACCCATTTACTGCTCTAAGCAACAAAGGGGTTAAAACACAAAGTGACATTATAAAATAACTGATTGGCAGGAACACTGCATTCAATGTCAAACATTACAGGACTATGACATTAAAATCAGTTAATGCAGTATATATTTATTTAAACCCTCTAGTCCGTATCAGTTCAGTTTTAAGCTAGTGCATGTATATATGTGTGCATGTGCGACAGATGGCACCATGTAATGAGACACGTATGAGCAAGCCAAAAGAAAAAAAAAGGCCTGGCTTTTTTCTAAGGAATCAGCAAAAACAATGAACGTGTAATGTGTTGTGGGTATGCTAGTTTTTAACAGCTGTATAGAGTTATTTAAAAGGTTAGAAGTAACATGTTAGGAGCTGTGACACCGTGGCACACACACACACACACACACACACACACACAGTGTTACTAACACCAGCTTAAAGTCGAATTGGTCACTAGAGGGTGAAGGACTGACATAAGTGCTATTTTGAGTGGGAGCAAGGTAATGCATGAGATTGGATGACATTTGGGTGCCAAGTGGAAAGGTGTTTGCAGGTGCAATTAAGTGGGGTGGGGGGCATCACATCTCATGAAAAAAACAACATTGTTCAGAAGCAATATAGGACGAATGACAAGAGCGTAATAAACAGCACAAAAGGGCACTGACATACAACAAAATACAAGTGCCCACACCACTTTGATGAGTGGGAGGGAATTGGGTTAGTTAGCCTCAATACTTTTATAAAGATCCTTTGCATATCAGGTTGGTATGTAAATAGGTAGTCATTTATTTGTCCTCCATAATATGGAAGTTACAAGGGGACCACAATATTGCAAGAGACACACTTTCTAGTATTTTTAGACACATGCTCTGATTGGCTCAGCTTTTCATGATGCTTATAACAAGCCCATCCCTAAACCCCAAGCGGTTCTGTAGAATGTCCCACCTGCTAATTATTTAGATGGGGAGAATTGCTCACTTTTAGAAACAAAATATACATACATTTTGGAAATAGTTATCAGCGTTAGTGGCACCTCCCTCTGGTTCACTGGACATAGGGTTGCCACCTAGTCAGTATTTTTTATTTTATAATAGTAGCTGGTAATTTTAAGGTTTTGGCCAGTATTGGCAATATTTGGGAAACCAATTTTAAAATATATAATAATTTTAGATCAACAGCTTAAGATTATCATGGAAATTAATTAATTAATATCAGTAATGACTTTTGGCCCTTTTTATTATTTCAACAAAGGTGGCAACCCTAACTGGATGTCACATTTATTCCTTTTAGGACACAGGAGAGGAAAAAAAGGGTTTACATTAACCCTTTATAAGGGAGAAAGTTAAAGGGGCAGTTTAGATCAAATACATCATTTTGATTGCTTATTATTACATACAAGAGAAGCATCCTGCAACTGGTCCCACATCTATACGCATGTAAGAAGCACATTAAACATATAAATATTCATAGTTTGTTAGACGCTGAAAATGGCCAGCAGGCTCCGCCCAGCTATTGCGTGTATATATGTTAAGTTTCTCCAATCATGATCGACTTGCGAATAGGTTTTGCTACTTGCACAAGTTGATTTGTGCATGTGCGATTTGAAATTGCTAACTGAAAAATATTAAAACTGTCATACAAGGAAACAGCTAACTGGGTAAGAAGAAAAAGCTGCGGGCGAAGCTTAGCGGCCATTTTCGGCTGCTAACAAACGATGATTATTTAAAATCTTCATGTACTTCTTACAAGCTTATAGATGTGGAACCCCTTGCATAAAGACTAAGTATTGGGTCTAGACTGTCTCTTTAAATCTTATAAGGTGCATCATAAAAACAGGAATTCATTGTAAAGGAAAACATAAAACTGTTCTTTGACTCTTCCCCTGACAGCTAGATGATAACTAGGGAGATATCTTTCAGTACCAAAAACGGCTTGTTAGTGCACAAAGAAAACGGCACTACACACCCAACAGCTTTTAAAGTTTACAATAGAGAGGCTTGGTAAAGGCGTGTACTATAAAAGGCAACACAGACCCTGCAGTTGATACGTTACAAACTTATTATTAATTTGCGTTAAGACCAGACCATTCAAGTGCCTTATTACCTGCTTACAGAAAGGAGTTACATCAAATTACAGGTGAACTCAGCCTAACAACAGAAAAAAACACAAGTAGCAACACTGTTGTAGTTTTGATTAAGGATCCAAGAGGTAATTGGCTTTTATAATATAATTTTTCTAAATTGCTAATATCAACCGGCGCGGAAAAAATATTACATTCACATTAATTATACCGCAACAACACAAGCACTTAACATATCTCTTCAAGAGAGATGATCCAAGGAGGTCCTCAAACCCTGCGCAACTATTCCAAAAGCAAAAATAAAAAAACAAATAAATAAAAAGCAGCAGTACTGTAAGCTGTAGTGACTGTAGCTGTGGCTTAATGGGGAAACAACAATCAGCAAACTCCAAATCCTACAGAACTTTCAGACCGGAAGCTCTCTCAGTAATTGGAGTTGTCACAGATATGCAGGTCCATGATACATCTTAGATGCTTATACAAGCTTCATCTTCTCCTTTTTATACAGTGAGTGGATTCTCTCTATTAAAAGGCTGGCCTTTTATTCAATTACCAGTGAAAATAAAAAAAAATCTTTCCCTTCAATGTTACCCTTTGGGTGTTGCCAAAAAGAAATTATAAAAAAAAAAGAAAAAGAAAAATTATGAGATATAATACTAAGGACTTGAGAAAATTATTTTGACAGTTAAAAGAATAAAAACTGCAATACTAGGGAACTACATATACTGCACAGGGCAATAAACGATAAAAAGGAACTACGTTTCTCAGGGAGCCACATGGTTGCTAAACGGTCTTGAAACAGGAAATACAAATGATAAAGAATATGGGGTCGATTTATCAAAGGCTTTCACCAGCCTTTGAGCAACTACAGCTGCAGGTTCTCACAAGACCACTGCTTTCCTAACCTTTCGACACCTCCAAGGTGGCGAAAATCAATCTCTGCGGTCTAGTCCGACAGAGGAGATTGACAGCTCCTGCCCGCGCGTGATTGGCTGTGCGCGGGCAGGGGGCGGGATTGCACGCGAGTGCAAAATGGCGCTCCAGTGCAATGGTAAATTCCTCTGGGGAAATTCTCCCCGCCAGAGGCGAGCTGCGGCAGACAGGGGTGTGTATATGCGCCCCTGTCCACCTCAGCTTGATAAATCTATATATTGTATTTCATTGTGAAGTAGAGAAAAAAAAAAGAATAGAAGCTGAGACAGTACTGCTGCTTGGAACGTTTATATATCCTGTCTAATAGAGCTGACAGGATGATGAGCATGCAAGTCCCCCACAGCACACTTACACATTTACCGAGCTCTGGAGGATACACGTGTTATAATTCAGTTAAAAAGACAATAATTAATGAGACATTATAATATAATATTAATAATTATAATAATAATAAAAATAACTAACAATTAGAAACCAAATCCCGATTCACAGCTAACCAACATAACGGTTTGCTTATAGGGTTAGCTAACAGCCCCCTTAGCTGTAAGAGAGGGAATGTGGTGCAAAAAATTTACAAATCCTCTCTGGCATCTAAAAGGTTAAAGTTGTTCACTTAGAACAGCTGGTTGAAGCTAAGAAAAAAAAAATCCAGATCTTCACAGTTTAACGCAATGTTAGATTATCCCTCTGTTGGGCTGGAAATATTTTAGGCTAGGACTTTTGCCTAAGCATTCTAGTACTGTAAAAACACAAAGAAGGCAGCGATTAGAAGGCATATGGTTGGGCAGGATCTGCTAAATGTATCAACACTCATAGGTGTTAAGAGGGCTCTAAAAAATGTGCAAGTAAACAATTTCAAATGATAAGTAGAAATAAAGTTAAAAAAATAATAATAAAGCAAAGGGAAACATAATAATAACAATAAAGGGAAAAATAATAATAGTAAAGGGAAAAATAATAATAAAGGGAAAAGAAATGCTTAAAAACTGATGCAGTCACTGCAGACCTTATTGTCTTCTAACCCCAAGGTGGTGAATCTTTTTGATAGTGTTTGTATAAAATTGTGATAACTTTCTTTAAAAAATAAAAAATATACATTTATTTAAAATCCATAATATATACCATCAGTTAAAGCATAAATGGTCATATATAGCATGGATTCATTAAATAAATATAATGAATTAAGCTCTACAATCGCAGCCAATAAAAACCAAGATGGTGGAATTTCACATTCACAAGTTTTAGAGCCATAATCAGATTCGGGACTAGGACACAAAAAATAGCATGTTTACTACATATACTTATTTTCTTGCTCTCGCAAAAAACTCATAATTTAAACACTTCACGGTCAAAAAATGATCACTGATTCACAAAAAAAATGTCTTGCTGGTACCGAATTAAAAAAAAAAAGTTAACTGTTAAAACTGGCTTACTATTTGAGAGCCAGCAGACTTGTATCATATAATCCAACTCCAACTCATCCTGAATAGATTATACAGCATCAAATTAGTCATTAAATGTGAGTATAAACCTCAGTAGATTGAGCAGTTTTCCAAAGGTCAGATAGGTGCTGCCACTTTTCCAGTAGAAAACAATGACTTTACTGTGTTTGATATAACCACGATTCTATTTGGTGGAACCATTATTAAGCTAGAAGAATAATAAAGTACTCCAAAAGGAGGGAATGATGTTATAAAAGAAGGTTTCTGAGAAGGAGTTACGTGACTGCTCTTGGCCATACCAAATTTTAACATCTGCCTGAATCTGTGTGTTTTGAAGGTATTAATCTGTAAGAAAACCCAACGGGTTGCGTTCATTTAACCCTACTCTCCCACCCTAGCAGGAGTTAATCTTATTCTTACATAAAATACTGAGGTAGATAGTGTGCTAACACAAACACACAAAATACACAAATTAAAAAATAAAATTAAAAATCGATCCTCCAACTCCATATCCATTATTTAAAAAAAAAAAAAAGATTTACATGCGTTTATTATATATATATATATATATATAAATATATATATATATATATATATATATATAGAGAGAGAGAGATAAAGATATTTTTTGTTACTACGAAAGCTAATTAAATGTCTGTACAGTGATCTTCATTATATTAAAATAAATACAATTTTCTATTAATAAGAAAAATCTGTAGTTACAAAAGACTGACAATATTTACTAATGTTTTTTTTTCTAGCATTTTCCCTAAATGTGTAGTGTTTTTTTGTTAAACAGGTATTATTTTTCCCACTCTCTCGTTGCTATTGGTTGTGTCTCTCTCCTATGGTGGAAAAGCGGTTAAATTCATGAGAGGGAATAGAGTTTTAAAAGAAGAGATTGTAGGCACTGTGAAATCAGATACAACATGAAAAAATCAGAACTAAAAGGTTCAGTTTAGTGTTGGGTATTGAGGGGATTGGTTTTTATAAAATATATTTTGAGACCAGCGGGAGACAGTACATTTGGGGGAATTTAAGGCATCTAATCCAAGATGATATTTTAACGGACCCTCGTCACAAATGAAACCCTTACATGCCAAGTAATGGGCTGGCTAGTGTCCCCTTTTTTGGCATGAGAAGCTTCAGGTTGATGGGAGTGGTATAAATACCTCCCCTTGTTATATATAGCAGCAATGATTTCATTAAAATCTCTCTATCCCCCTGGACTCTCTCCCTCCTCATTTTACATGATCTATATTTAGGCTGCTAAAATATGAAATATGAAAGTACTGTGGCAAGTCACTGGCTCCCCCTGATGAAAACATAAATAAAGTTCTAATTTTCACAAATGTAGATGAAATAATACACAACAGGCTCTTGATCTTTTGATAAAACCACCCATCCTCATTCAGCATGAGAGCAAACCTGTAGAATATAAACCTGCCAGATATTAACCCTTCCACAGTGTAACTGAAAAATAAAAATGAGTTTAGGACAAGAAATGAATGGGGGGGTTAATACACCTAACTATGAGCAGATAATAAAAAGGAAACAGTAAATTATACAGAGGGTCATGATTGGAAATAAGTTATATAGGGGTGATATGGAGTTATAGGAGGAATTAGAGACATAAGGTATAGAGCAATGAGGGAGCTATACTGATAGTTACATAGAGCACTGAGGATCAATCACAGCGTGAGATAAGCAGAATAGGTAATATACAGAAATGATATGTAAAGGAAGTGGAGCTACAGGAAGAAAAATAATAATCTAAAAATGCAATGGCAGAGAAAGGGTTAAGTTCTGGCATATACAGATACAAAAATAATTCTCTTTTTTTTTTCTTTTCTTGTAGATTTACTACTCTGCAGCCATACTTCCTTTCACAGTTAAAGTCTCAGACATAATTAATTACACTGACATCTGTATACAGAAAAACACACACACACATTACAAAAAAAAAAAAAAAAGGCACAGGTGGCAGGAGATGGAGGCAATTAATTAATCTGCCTTATAATAATTAATAATTTACTGTGTCTCTTCACTAAACGATATTAGACAAAGGCAGAAAAATAGCCTAGCATATCAATGTGTTGTCTTGTCAACAAATTAGAAAGGAGATTATGAGCCATGAGAATGGGCCATACAATTGAGAGAAAAGCCTAAAATCCTATATAATCATAGTTCTGCATAGTACATTTACCAAGGGGCATTCTGATCTTAAAAAGCAAGTGTTGGCATGGAGCACAAGAGCAATTAGTGCCAGATGTAACCCCTTAGCTGCCAGTTCTTACCACTTCTGGCAATATGAGAGGTAAGATACTGGTTTAAATTTGTAGACATAGCATAGCCGATTAATACAAGGAAATTTCAATTAACTACTGGATATCTGACACAAAAGCTTTAACTCCTACCTCCCCCTGGCCATGTTAAAAAAAAAAAAAAGACTTTCAAACATCTCTAGATTGAAAAGGAGGCGGACATTATGCGATCTTCCTCCTTTTTTGGTCTAATTAAAAAAATTATAACCAAAAACAATGACCCACCGCCCCTTCACACACACACACACGCAAAAGATCAGGTTTGGCCAACAGGTTGATGAATTGTTCCCCCTCCTTAAAAAAATTATCAACGGTAAACTTTGCTTGTTAATTGTAGATCAGGGGTTTGTGGATTTACCATTATAGAAGCCCAGTTTTGTACACCACAATTAAGTTCAACAAGGGCTTTCTATCCATAGTGAATCTTCTCAGCATGTCAGAGAAAAACCGGTAGGGTAGGACAACAGAACTGCACCAAGTTGAGGGAAGTCCTCCCTTTGCGTGTGAGGTATGTCTGGGCTAGTCCTGGGTTCCTGGACTCTCATACCAACGTCTCTATTTAGATTACCCTATTGCTTCACAAAGAAAACAATAGGTTTAACCGCCAAAGTCAACTTTCAGCCAAAGTGTACATGGGAACTAATAGCTCAACAATAGAGATACAGATCCATCAATTGCAAAACCCCAGTTCTCCAGAGATACATGTGTACTTTTTTCGTCTTCTATTTTGCTTCTTCTATTACTTCAGCTTCATGCTTGTTTTTGGTGTGTGTGTGTGCTTTAAGATACTTTAAAAATATGTCTTCACCTTACTTCGTTCCCACTTCGGTGCCGTACATTTCTTTTCCTAAAGGGAGGTGAGGTGATTTAAATGGATCATATGTTATATGGCTGGTAAGAAGTCACTGGAAATAAATATGCATGTTCATGTAAGCATGCGTTGAGGAAGGGAGGCTTCTTCCCCCTTATTCATTCACAGTTTTGCCCTGCTGATAGTCTTTCATAACTGACAGAAAAAATATGGGGGGGGGAACACAAAAACAAAAAAAACAAGACAATAATAAAGTTGAGAACCTCATGGGACAATGAAACATTCAAAACCTCAAGAGGGCTTTGCTGTTTTGATGTTATAGCCATGGGTACAGTTCTGTCCTGAGATATGATGGAGGGTGGATATATATTCAGAGAAGATACCAAATGTTAGGACGGGCTAGAACGCGGTAGAGACAGGATGCGTCCATTTTTTCTACCTCCGTTCATGTGCGTGTATGGGATATGCTCCTCATAAACGTTTCCCCGAGATGACCGCAGACCTTCTTCCCTCCCTGAAGAGAATGAAGGATCCAAAGGTGTGCTCTCCATATTTTCAAAATCAATTTCCAGGTCGTCAGGCTCAGGTGGCTTGTTCTCTGCACTGTAGTAAAAGGAGACCTCTTGGAAAATGGGGTGAAGGTCATCTTTCATCATGTCAATAATTTCTAAGAAAGTGGGTCGCATTTTGGGGTTATACTGCCAGCACATCTGCATAAGATTGTGTCTGCAAAAGAAAAGTAAATAATGCTTCAGGGCAAGCAAGTCATACTTTCAATAAAGCACTCAATGGATAGATACATAAACAATAAATAATACAACATTTATGGTAGATAACAACAAGATCATAACGAGAAAAAAAAAGATTAGTGGTTAAAGAAAACATTCTTGCACAAAATGACACCAGGGCTGCCCTCTGTGGTGTGTGTACCATATATACTTTATTTGACCTCAAAATTTCATCAATAGCCCTGCATTGTTAAGGGACTTTAAGCATCCAATTAGGATGCTTGTCCTGTGACTTACAAATGAGCGAGTGTCTAGTATGTGCAGGCACAATCACTTTATTTCCCTCCTCAGTTTAAAGAGGTTTATTATGAAAACTCGCAAGATTATAGAGAAATCCCATGAGATCACAGTAAAGCAACGTGTGAACTTAGATGCTGATTGGTGGATATTTGTTTTTTCAAAATGCACGTCAGTAAAAAGTAAACGTAGCTTGATAATTTGCATTTATAATTTTTAAAGTCTCTAAAGATTTTTAATTGGGATGTCAGAAACCATGGGACCTCACAGCCCACAGCTGCATGTTCTGAATTAAGCATACGGCTGAAAAGCTTGCTCTTTGTATCTTTTACTGAGCCAAAATCTCTTCACAAAGTCTTAAGAGATACTTACTGTGTAATTGTGCCTATATATAAATAAAATATCACAGTTTAATAATTTCTATATTATTAAATTATATAAATGGAATCCTTGGGATACCCAAATAATAGATTTTTTTTTTCTAAAAGTGTTTGATGAGTATTCTAATGAAACAAGGCTAAGAAAAATGGTTCCAGTTCCATGGTGTTATAATTTGTTACTTTATCATTTTTCAAATGCAAGAAAAAAAATTACAATGTGGAGGCCCAGAACTGGGTCCTGTGCAGAATGACACTGCAGTAAAATGGGGTGATGAAATATAGTGTTAAGGTTCAGTATCAGGTCCAATGCAAAATGACACTGCAGAACTCACAAAAAAATAAAAAAAATAAAAAATTGTTGGCAAGAGCATGGCTCAAGCACACAAATTGGTGGCACCATCTAAGAACTCTTCTTTGGCTGAACTATGACCTCAAGCATAGCCTACACATAAGCAGGTGGGTGACCCCTTGCACTAGTGAGCATGTTGTACTGAGGAGTCTAAATTCTTTCTTCACCTGTATAAAAAAGTCACACTCTTTAAAGGGACATGAAACCCAATTTTGTTCTTTCATGCTTCGAATAGAGAATTCCAATTTATTTCTATCATCTCTTGTTCTCTTTGTATTCTTTGTTGAAGAGTGTACCTAGGTAGGCTCAGAAGCTGCTGATTTGTGGCTGTACATATACTCCTCTTGTTATTGGTTTTCAGCTAGCTCCCAGTGGTGCATTGCTGCTTCTTCAACAAAAGATATCAAGAGAATGAAGCAGATTAGATAATAGAAGTAATATGGAAAGTTGTAAAATGGTATGCTCTGTCTGAATCATAAAAGAAAAACACATAATTTATGCTTACCAAATAAATTCCTTTTCTTCCTGGCAGGGAGAGTCCACAACTTCATTCCTTACTGTTGGGAAATACAACACCTGGCCATCAGGAGGAGGCAAAGACACCCCAGCCAAAGGCTAAATATCCCTCCCACTTCCCCTATCCCCTAGTCATTCTGCCGAGGAAACAAGGAAAAGTAGGAGAAACATCAGGGTATAAAAGGTGCCAGAAGAAATAATATAAAAAGAGAGCCGCCTATCAATAACATAAATTTTGGGCAGTGTCGTGGACTCTCCCTGCCAGGAAGGAAAGGAATTTATCTGGTAAGCATAAATTATGTTTTCTTTCCATAAGGCAGGGAGAGTCTACAACTTCATTCCTTACTGTTGGGAAAACTATACCCAAGCTACAGAAGACACTGAATGAAAAACGGGAGGGAACAGAAAAGAGGCGGACCCTATTCTGAGGGCACCACAGCCTGCAAAACTTTTGTCCCAAAAGCAGCTTCTTGTAAAATTTAAAAAAAGTGTGTAAGGAGGACCAGGTAGCCGCCTTACAAATCTTAAGCCATTGAGGCTTCGTTCTTAAAAGCCCAAGAGGAAGCCACTGCTCTATTGAAATGAGTCATTATCCTTTCAGGAGGCTGTCATCCCGCTGTCTCATAAGCTAAGCGGATGACACTCCTCAACCAGAAAGATAGGGAAGTCGTAGTAGCCTTCTGCCCCTTACGCTTCCCTGTATAGATAACAAACAAAGAGAAAGATAGAAGGATTAGGACACAAGGAAGGAACAACAATTTCATGATTAATGTTACGATTTGACACCACCTTAAGGAGGAACCCTAGTTTAGTGCGTAAAACCGCCTTATGAGCATGAAAAGGCGGAGCCCCAGATCTAAACACAGGTCTGATCCTAGCCAAAGCCTTAATAAAGGACTGAACATTCGGAAGCTCGGCCAATCTTTTGTGCAGTAACACTGACAGGGCCGATATAGGTCACTTCAGGAAACAAGCAGATAAACCCTTCTCCAGTCCATCCTGAGGAAAAGCTAAAATTCTGTCAACCTTAATCTTATGCCAGGAAAAGCCACGCTCTTCACACCAGTACAAGTAAGTCCTCCACACTTTATGGTAGATACGACGAGTAACTGGTTTTCGAGCTTGAACCAGAGTGTCGATAACACTCTCAGAGAACCCTCTTTTGGCTGAGACTAAGCATTCAATCGCCACACAGTCAGCCTCAGAGAATCTAGATTTTGATGAACGAAGGGACCCTGTATTAGCAGATCTCTGCGAAAAGGTAACCTCCACTGAGGAGATGAGGACATCCCCACCAGATCTGCAAACTACGTCTTTCGCGGCCACGACGGAGCAATCAGAATCACTGATGCTCCCTCCTGCTTGATGCGAGCCACCACACGAGGGAGAAGCGGAAATGGAGAAAAAAGATATATAAGTCTGAACTTCCATGGTACTTATAGGGCATCTATCAGTTCCGCCAGAGGATCCCTCGACCTTGACCCGTACCTGGGTAGCTTGGTATTGAGGCGGGATGCCATGAGATCTATCTCCGGCGTCCCCCACTCGCTGCATATCTCTGCAAACACCTCGGGGTGAAGAGGCCATTCCCTTGGGTGAAAAGATTGCCTGCTGAGGAAGTCCACTTCCCAGTTGTCCACACTCGGAATGTTGATTGCTGACAGCGTACATCTGTGAGTCTCCGCCCACTCTAGTGTCTGAGATACTTCTCTCATCGCCAAGGAACTTCTCGTTCACCCCTGATGGTTGATGTAGGCAATCGAGGATATATTGTCTGATTGGAATCTGATAAACTGGGACAAACCCAGAAGGGGCCAAGCCTTCAAGGCATTGAAGATTGCCCTGAGTTCCAAAATATTGATCGGAAGGGAGTTCTCCTGAGTCCACAGAACCTGTGCCTTCTTGGCACCCCAAAGGGTTCCCCAGCCGGAAAGGCTTGCGTCCATAGTCACAATCTCCCAGGACGGTCTCAAGAAGCACATGCCTTGGGACAGATATCTGGACAGAGCCACCAGGAAAGCGAGTCTCTTGACAGGTTGTCCAGCGCGATCTGTTAAGACTGATCTGAATGGTCGCCGTTTCATAGTCTCAGCATGCATAGTTGTAAGGGTCTCAGATGGAATCTGGCAAAAGGAATGATGTCTATACAAGACACCATGAGTCCGATCACCTCCATACACTGAGCCACTGAGGGTCTTGAGGAGGCCTGGAGGGCAAGACATGCAGAAGTTAGCATGCAATGTCTCTGATCTGTGAGAAACCTAAGAAGGCAGTCCTCTTTTCTGGTCTTGTAGATAGACTGGAGAGTAGGAATCTGCCCCTGGGCAGATGAGATTAGACTCCTATCCTGTATCCTTGAGATACAATCTCCAGAACCCAAGGATCCGGTACATTCTGAAACCAAGCGTCTGAAAAAAGAGAGTCTGTCCCCTACTCGATCCGATCCCGGAGCGTGGGCCACCCCTTCATGCCGATTTGTTCTCACCTGGCTTCTTAGTCTGTTTGGACTTATTCCAGGACTGAGCCCACTTCCAAGTATCCTTGGGCTGCTCGGACTTGGATAAGGATTGCTGACGTGATTTGTCAGAACGAAAGGAGCAAAAATTAGACAATTGCATCCCTTAGGCCTATTTTTCTTGTCCTGCGGTAGGAAGGCACCCATCCCTCCGGTAACCATAGAAATAATGGAGTCCAGCCCTGGACCGAATAAAATCTTCCCCTTGAAAGGAAGAGAAAGGAGTCTGGATTTAGAAGTCAAATCCGCAGACCAAGACTTCAACCAGAGAGCCCAGCGGTCTAGGACCACAAAGCCAGAAGCCTTTTGCATCTATGCGAATAATCTGTATATTTGCATCACAGATGAAAGAATTAGCAATTCTCAGTGCTTTCATTCTCTCCTGAATATCCTCGAGGGGAGTATCCACCTCAATGAGCTCCGACAGAGTGTCACACCAGTTGCTACAGCTGCCGCCAGTTGAAATAAAAACCCTGTATGTTGAAACATCTTCCTCAGAAAAGTCTCCATTTTCTTATCCATAGGCTCTCTAAAAGAACTATCCTCCAAAGGGATAGTAGTATGCTTAGCCAGGGTAGAGATAGCGCCATCCACCTTAGGGATGAAGCCCCACAAATCTAATTGAGAGTCAGGGACTGGGAATAATCTTTTAAAAGTAGACAAGTGGGAAAAAGAAGTTCCTACTCTTTCCCATTCGTTACTAATAATGTTCGTCATCTTAACTGGCACCGGAAAAGTAAGAGGGACCATCCTATATTCATAAACCCTGTCTGTCTAATTTAGGGATCTTAGGTTCCTCAGGGAGTGTAGCCTCTGGAACATCTAGCGTAGACAGAACCTCCTTTAAAAGAAAACACAGATGCTCAATTTTAAATCTAAAGGAGGGTTCCTCCGCTGACGGAGGTTTAGAAACTGAAGTCTCCGACTCAGAAAGTTCACCATCTGAAGCCACAGAGGTTAACTCATCCTCGGATAGCTGGGACATAGTAGCTAAATCCGACAAATATTTAGATGACTCTAGGTCAGGATAACTATGTTTAACTTTTCTCTTGCAGTTGTTGCAGCGAGGTAAGGCACTCAGGGCCGCAGACACCGCCAATTTTAACTGCGCGGTAAAGTCCGCTGGGAAAAGGCCTCCTCTAGATGGAGGATTAGATGCTCCACGGGGAACTGCATGTGGAGCGGGTAATGTAGAAAGGGTAGTAATTTCTTGGGACCCATATTCTGGAGAAGTAGACAGCTCAGGGGGCTAATGGCGCTATGAGTATTAGCAGGCTTGCTCTATTTGTCATTCTACTCTATATCCTGGTTTTTATGGGATTTCCCTCAATCCCTCTCGAGTTCGTCTGGACGCCTCCACACACCTCCTTGGCTGATTGGCGAGCGGCGGGGGTTTCTGTGGCTGTGAATGGTGCATTGCGACCACGTGACCGGACCAGTGACGAGTATGCGAGTCTATCGGGCGACTCTGTTGGTCCCGATTTGCTCTGTTCGGCACTCCGGTTGTGCCGCCGCTCTTGTGAGTAGATTTCTGTGGGGGTGGATCAAGTGTGTTTAGACTGCCTGTACAGACTATAATGCTCTATTTGGCGCCTCTCCTCTTAAAGTCCGCACAGGATCCTTTATCTTATTCCGCATTTCCAAGAGTGCCGCCTCCGGTTTTGGGAACTCTCCTTGCTCCACACTAGCGCACCTCCCTAGGGCGCCTTGCTCTAGATCTCTCGGACTGACTTCTTAGACTTTAGAACAGTGTTTAGGCAAATGGAACAAAATTGAGCAGGCTGGCAAACCACAGCCTCCTCACAATATAAACAGAAATGATTAATCAGTACAGAAGGAGCGGAACCTTCTAATGTAGTATCAGAGTCCTCCATTAGCTATGTATATACCTAGAGAAGGACAAACAAAAACATAAATTATGCTCACCAGATAATTTCCTTTCCTTCTGTACACGGTGAGTCCACAGATGCATTCACTACTTGTGAGAAAACAGAATTTATGTTTACCTGATAAATTACTTTCTCCAACGGTGTGTCCGGTCCACGGCGTCATCCTTACTTGTGGGATATTCTCTTCCCCAACAGGAAATGGCAAAGAGCCCAGCAAAGCTGGTCACATGATCCCTCCTAGGCTCCGCCTACCCCAGTCATTCGACCGACGTTAAGGAGGAATATTTGCATAGGAGAAACCATATGGTACCGTGGTGACTGTAGTTAAAGAAAATAAATTATCAGACCTGATTAAAAAACCAGGGCGGGCCGTGGACCGGACACACCGTTGGAGAAAGTAATTTATCAGGTAAACATAAATTCTGTTTTCTCCAACATAGGTGTGTCCGGTCCACGGCGTCATCCTTACTTGTGGGAACCAATACCAAAGCTTTAGGACACGGATGAAGGGAGGGAGCAAATCAGGTCACCTAAATGGAAGGCACCACGGCTTGCAAAACCTTTCTCCCAAAAATAGCCTCAGAAGAAGCAAAAGTATCAAACTTGTAAAATTTGGTAAAAGTGTGCAGTGAAGACCAAGTCGCTGCCCTACATATCTGATCAACAGAAGCCTCGTTCTTGAAGGCCCATGTGGAAGCCACAGCCCTAGTGGAATGAGCTGTGATTCTTTCGGGAGGCTGCCGTCCGGCAGTCTCGTAAGCCAATCTGATGATGCTTTTAATCCAAAAAGAGAGAGAGGTAGAAGTTGCTTTTTGACCTCTCCTTTTACCTGAATAAACAACAAACAAGGAAGATGTTTGTCTAAAATCCTTTGTAGCATCTAAATAGAATTTTAGAGCGCGAACAACATCCAAATTGTGCAACAAACGTTCCTTCTTTGAAACTGGTTTCGGACACAGAGAAGGTACGATAATCTCCTGGTTAATGTTTTTGTTAGAAACAACCTTTGGAAGAAAACCAGGTTTAGTACGTAAAACCACCTTATCTGCATGGAACACCAGATAAGGAGGAGAACACTGCAGAGCAGATAATTCTGAAACTCTTCTAGCAGAAGAAATTGCAACTAAAAACAAAACTTTCCAAGATAATAACTTAATATCAACGGAATGTAAGGGTTCAAACGGAACCCCCTGAAGAACTGAAAGAACTAAATTGAGACTCCAAGGAGGAGTCAAAGGTTTGTAAACAGGCTTGATTCTAACCAGAGCCTGAACAAAGGCTTGAACATCTGGCACAGCTGCCAGCTTTTTGTGAAGTAACACCGACAAGGCAGAAATCTGTCCCTTCAGGGAACTTGCAGATAATCCTTTTTCCAATCCTTCTTGAAGGAAGGATAGAATCCTAGGAATCTTAACCTTGTCCCAAGGGAATCCTTTAGATTCACACCAACAGATATATTTTTTCCAAATTTTGTGGTAAATCTTTCTAGTTACAGGCTTTCTGGCCTGAACAAGAGTATCGATAACAGAATCTGAGAATCCTCGCTTCGATAAAATCAAGCGTTCAATCTCCAAGCAGTCAGCTGGAGTGAAACCAGATTCGGATGTTCGAACGGACCCTGAACAAGAAGGTCTCGTCTCAAAGGTAGCTTCCAAGGTGGAGCCGATGACATATTCACCAGATCTGCATACCAAGTCCTGCGTGGCCACGCAGGAGCTATCAAGATCACCGACGCCCTCTCCTGATTGATCCTGGCTACCAGCCTGGGGATGAGAGGAAATGGCGGGAACACATAAGCTAGTTTGAAGGTCCAAGGTGCTACTAGTGCATCCACTAGAGCCGCCTTGGGATCCCTGGATCTGGCCCCGTAGCAAGGAACTTTGAAGTTCTGACGAGAGGCCATCAGATCCATGTCTGGAATGCCCCACAGGTGAGTGACTTGGGCAAAGATTTCCGGATGGAGTTCCCACTCCCCCGGATGCAATGTCTGACGACTCAGAAAATCCGCTTCCCAATTTTCCACTCCTGGGATGTGGATAGCAGACAGGTGGCAGGAGTGAGACTCCGCCCATAGAATAATTTTGGTCACTTCTTCCATCGCTAGGGAACTCCTTGTTCCCCCCTGATGGTTGATGTACGCAACAGTTGTCATGTTGTCTGATTGAAACCGTATGAACTTGGTCCTCGCTAGCTGAGGCCAAGCCTTGAGAGCATTGAATATCGCTCTCAGTTCCAGAATATTTTATCGGTAGAAGAGATTCTTCCCGAGACCAAAGACCCTGAGCTTTCAGGGATCCCCAGACCGCGCCCCAGCCCATCAGACTGGCGTCGGTCGTGACAATGACCCACTCTGGTCTGCGGAATGTCATCCCTTGTGACAGGTTGTCCAGGGACAGCCACCAACGGAGTGAGTCTCTGGTCCTCTGATTTACTTGTATCTTCGGAGACAAGTCTGTATAGTCCCCATTCCACTGACTGAGCATGCACAGTTGTAATGGTCTTAGATGAATGCGCGCAAAAGGAACTATGTCCATTGCCGCTACCATCAACCCGATCACTTCCATGCACTGAGCTATGGAAGGAAGAGGAACGGAATGAAGTATCCGACAAGAGTCTAGAAGTTTTGTTTTTCTGACCTCTGTCAGAAAAATCCTCATTTCTAAGGAGTCTATAATTGTCCCCAAGAAGGGAACCCTTGTTGACGGGGATAGAGAACTCTTTTCCACGTTCACTTTCCAACCGTGAGATCTGAGAAAGGCCAGGACGATGTCCGTGTGAGCCTTTGCTTGAGGAAGGGACGACGCTTGAATCAGAATGTCGTCCAAGTAAGGTACTACCGCAATGCCCCTTGGTCGTAGCACAGCTAGAAGGGACCCTAGTACCTTTGTGAAAATCCTTGGAGCAGTGGCTAATCCGAAAGGAAGCGCCACGAACTGGTAATGTTTGTCCAGGAATGCGAACCTTAGGAACCGATGATGTTCCTTGTGGATAGGAATATGTAGATACGCATCCTTTAAATCCACCGTGGTCATGAATTGACCTTCCTGGATGGAAGGAAGAATAGTTCGAATGGTTTCCATCTTGAACGATGGAACCTTGAGAAACTTGTTTAAGATCTTAAGATCTAAGATTGGTCTGAACGTTCCCTCTTTTTTGGGAACTATGAACAGATTGGAGTAGAACCCCATCCCTTGTTCTCTTAATGGAACAGGATGAATCACTCCCATTTTTAACAGGTCTTCTACACAATGTAAGAACGCCTGTCTTTTTATGTGGTCTGAAGACAACTGAGACCTGTGGAACCTCCCTCTTGGGGGAAGTCCCTTGAATTCCAGAAGATAACCTTGGGAGACTATTTCTAGCGCCCAAGGATCCAGAACATCTCTTGCCCAAGCCTGAGCGAAGAGAGAGAGTCTGCCCCCCACCAGATCCGGTCCCGGATCGGGGGCCGACATTTCATGCTGTCTTGGTAGCAGTGGCAGGTTTCTTGGCCTGCTTTCCCTTGTTCCAGCCTTGCATTGGTCTCCAAGCTGGCTTGGCTTGAGAAGTATTACCCTCTTGCTTAGAGGACGTAGCACTTTGGGCTGGTCCGTTTTTACGAAAGGGACGAAAATTAGGTCTATTTTTTGCCTTGAAAGGCCGATCCTGAGGAAGGGCGTGGCCCTTACCCCCAGTGATATCAGAGATAATCTCTTTCAAGTCAGGGCCAAACAGCGTTTTCCCCTTGAAAGGAATGTTTAGTAGCTTGTTCTTGGAAGACGCATCAGCCGACCAAGATTTCAACCAAAGCGCTCTGCGCGCCACAATAGCAAGCCCAGAATTCTTAGCCGCTAACCTAGCCAATTGCAAAGTGGCGTCTAGGGTGAAAGAATTAGCCAATTTGAGGGCATTGATTCTGTCCATAATCTCCTCATAAGGAGGAGAATCACTATCGAGCGTCTTTATCAGCTCATCGAACCAGAAACACGCGGCTGTAGCGACAGGGACAATGCATGAAATTGGTTGTAGAAGGTAACCCTGCTGAACAAACATCTTTTTAAGCAAACCTTCTAATTTTTTATCCATAGGATCTTTGAAAGCACAACTATCCTCTATGGGTATAGTGGTGCGTTTGTTTAAAGTGGAAACCGCTCCCTCGACCTTGGGGACTGTCTGCCATAAGTCCTTTCTGGGGTCGACCATAGGAAACAATTTTTTAAATATGGGGGGAGGGACGAAAGGAATACCGGGCCTTTCCCATTCTTTATTAACAATGTCCGCCACCCGCTTGGGTATAGGAAAAGCTTCTGGGAGCCCCGGCACCTCTAGGAACTTGTCCATTTTACATAGTTTCTCTGGGATGACCAACTTTTCACAATCATCCAGAGTGGATAATACCTCCTTAAGCAGAATGCGGAGATGTTCCAACTTAAATTTAAATGCAATCACATCAGGTTCAGCCTGTTGAGAAATGTTCCCTGAATCAGTAATTTCTCCCTCAGACAAAACCTCCCTGGCCCCATCAGACTGGGTTAGGGGCCCTTCAGAGATATTAATATCAGCGTCGTCATGTTCTTCAGTATCTAAAACAGAGCAGCCACGCTTACGCTGACAAGGGTTCATTTTGGCTAAAATGTTTTTGACAGAATTATCCATTACAGCCGTTAATTGTTGCATAGTAAGGAGTATTGGCGCGCTAGATGTACTAGGGGCCTCCTGAGTGGGCAAGACTCGTGTAGACGAAGGAGGGAATGATGCAGTACCATGCTTACTCCCCTCACTTGAGGAATCATCTTGGGCATCATTGTCATTATCACATAAATCACATTTATTTAAATGAATAGGAATCCTGGCTTCCCCACATTCAGAACACAGTCTATCTGGTAGTTCAGACATGTTAAACAGGCATAAACTTGATAACAAAGTACAAAAACGTTTTAAAATAAAACCGTTACTGTCACTTTAAATTTTAAACTGAACACACTTTATTACTGCAATTGCGAAAAAACATGAAGTATTGCACACCAAATTTGGAAGCTTTAACCCTTAAAGTAACGGAACCGGAGCCGTTTTAAGCTTTAACCCCTTTACAGTCCCTGGTATCTGCTTTGCTGAGACCCAACCAAGCCCAAAGGGGAATACGATACCAAATGACGCCTTCAGAAAGTCTTTTCTAAGTATCAGAGCTCCTCTCACATGCGACTGCATGCCATGCCTCTCAAAAACAAGTGCGCCACACCGGCGCGAAAATGAGGCTCTGCTTAAGCTTTGGGAAAGCCCCTAAGGAATAAGGTGTCTAATACAGTGCCTGCCGATATTATTATATCAAAATACCCAGATAAAATGATTCCTCAAGGCTAAATATGTGTTAATAATGAATCGATTTAGCCCAGAAACAGTCTACAGTCTTAATAAGCCCTTGTGAAGCCCTTATTTATGATCGTAATAAACATGGCTTACCGGATCCCATAGGGAAAATGACAGCTTCCAGCATTACATCGTCTTGTTAGAATGTGTCATACCTCAAGCAGCAAGAGACTGCACACTGTTCCCCCAACTGAAGTTAATTGCTCTCAACAGTCCTGTGTGGAACAGCCATGGATTTTAGTTACGGTTGCTAAAATCATTTTCCTCATACAAACAGAAATCTTCATCTCTTTTCTGTTTCTGAGTAAATAGTACATACCAGCACTATTTCAAAATAACAAACTCTTGATTGAATAATAAAAACTACAGTTAAACACTAAAAAACTCTAAGCCATCTCCGTGGAGATGTTGCCTGTACAACGGCAAAGAGAATGACTGGGGTAGGCGGAGCCTAGGAGGGATCATGTGACCAGCTTTGCTGGGCTCTTTGCCATTTCCTGTTGGGGAAGAGAATATCCCACAAGTAAGGATGACGCCGTGGACCGGACACACCTATGTTGGAGAAATACAGAACCTGGCCACCAGGAGGAGGCAAAGACACCCTAGTCAAGGGACTAAATACCTCCCCCACTTCCCTCATCCCTGAGTCATTCTGCCAAGGGAACAAGGAACAGTAGGAGAAATATCAGGGTGAAAAAGGTGCCAGAAGAAAAACAAATTTAAATTTAGGGCCGCCCATAGGAGAACACGGACAGGAGTTGTGGACTCTCCCTTTACAGAAGGAAAGAAATTATACCCAAGCTACAGAGGACACTGAATGCTAACTGGAGGGAAAGAAGAGGCGGCCCAAATCTGAGGGCACCAAAATCTGCAACAAACCTAATATCCCGAAGGCTGCTTCAACAGAAGTAAAAAAGAAAAAGCATGCTAGGAGGACCAGATAGCTGCCCAACAATCAAAACCATAGAGATATCATGCCAGAGACCCAAGATGACATCACTGCTCTCAAACTGAGCCATAACCTCTGAGGAAGCTAGTGTCCCGCTGACCCCTAGGTCAAGCGAAAAACACCCCTCCACTAAAATAAAGAAGGCAACTAAGCCTCCATAGTCTAAAAAGAACAGCAAGGCTTGATTCCCTGATAGGGGGAAAAAAAACCTTCCCATTTAGAAAGGGAAAAGACATATAAAATAAGAATCTTGGGGAGAAAACCCTAACAAATCTCGTAACACAGCCTTAATAAAAAGGAGACTCCTTTAAGGAGTACGTATTGCAAGATTGGAACACAGGGACTATGGCATGTAGAAAACAATCTACAGGCGGAATGGATCAATGAAGAAAGAATTCAAAGACCACCTACTGCACGGGAACAAAAATAACCTGATGCAACCCCCTAAAAATAAAGGCTAAACTACAGACGGAGCAAAAGAACTAAACGCCTGAAAGATCAATGAAGCTCTGAAACAGAAAAACAAACAGGGAATCGAAAAACTGCTTGCGAGACCCCATTTAAGGAGCAAGGACTGCAGCCGGATTCAAACCGCAACCTTCCACATGCTAGGCAGCTAAGGTAACCCTCAGGTTATGACAGCTAGCTGTCCCAAAAAAGGACTGCTCGAGCCAGAACTAGCTAGGAAGGCCCTTCTCCAGATCATCCATGAGGAAAATAAAGAAAAACCCTTGGAATCCGATAGAGAGCGAGAACGATCTACCTCCTCCCGAAAAAGGGTGGTTCACCACACCTATGATAGAAGATGAGGGACCAACTACTCGATGACAGGAAGGACTATAACCTTTAAAAAAAAAACCTCTCTTGGCTAAGACCAAGCGACCTCTCGCAATCCACCTCAGAGGAAAAAGATTCCACAACGTAAAAAAGACCCCGACCCAGCAGATCCCTGCAACAAGGGCCATAGAGCCCGCTCATAGAGTGGATCACTGACAATGAGCCGTAGTGGGGGATCCCTGGGGATCAATTCCCCCAACCAATATTCCCTGTAAGCCTGTTAAGACAGATTTAGAAAAAAAACAACGCCATGCCAAAGACTCGGCTGGCTATATCACGCTCCACCCCAGTGCCAACGAAGGCCAGACGGGGGAATGAAGGACAAAACCCGATGAGGAATTTTGCAAGATCCCAGGAAAAAATTTCCTGTCCGTAAGACAAAACAGCATCCAAGATCCACCCTGGTCTCTACACCAGAAACTCAAGTCTAGATCCCACTCTGAGGATCAAAAAGATAAGAGAGAATCCCTAAAAGTCTCTTAACAGCCGATGGTAAGAAAACCAGAAATGCCAAGACCCGGGAGCTACTGTAACATCTGGAAGCAGGATACTGCCGCATTAAACCCCAGATTCCAAAAAGGATCAGAACGAGGTTTACTGGAATATACGGTTCCTAAGAACCAGATTTACTGAAAAGGATGAAAACAGGAAAGACATCCTTCTTCCTGAAAAAAGGGAAGAGAGAACCTTACATTCTCCAGCAAAAAAGAGAACTAATAAGTTCTACTTAAAAATCATAGAAGCCAATTAGGATGGGAAGTCCCTCCCCTTATTGGACCATGTTCCAACAGTGGAAAGAAAATATTCCCACAGTGCGATAGATACTGGGACAATGACTCCAAAGTCACCCGAAAAACCTCCTTCCCTCTGCAAACCAAGAGAAGAGAGACTGCCCAAAAAAGAAGCCTATATCCGGCCTCTACGACCCCTAGATCCATATGATCCAAAATCAAGCGCCCATCCAAGATAATACCTAAAACAGGTCCAGCCTGTTCTCTAGGATAGATGAACCTGCTGTGCCTGGGCTGGAAAGCTAGAAAAACAAAAACAGAATGAAGGAGCAGACTTAAATAGTACCAATAACAGGTCCTGCCTTTCACCTAGGATACAACGTATCTGCCAGAACACTCAAGGGCTAAATAGAAAATTCTTCAGTTCCAGAACTGTTAGAAAAACTGAGAATAATCAAATTAAAGAATATAAGCTCAGATGCTTAACATTTTTCTTGAAATTATCGGGGGAATCATCACCCCAAACAGAGATCTACATGCTTCCACCGGAAGTCACCAACAATCTCGACCATCTAAGTCGATAGTATCAAAAATCCCCTGTAACAAAACGTCTTTCTAAGATGAGTTTCTATACCAACCCAGAGCTCTAAAAACAGAAAACGATCCTAAACGGAATAGAAAGGTAAACATAAAATAGGCAAGCTCCCAAAAACTGAAAGGAGTGTGCAAACAAAAACAGGTCCAGCCTGTCACACGACACAAATCCCCCATAGAGCTCGGAACTGGGATTCTAAATAAACAATAAAACAGAGAAAATCAAGACGATAAGGAATAGGATCACCATCCCTCTCCACTCGTCTAGACAAGATCGTTATCTGATTTAGAGGACTGAGATTCAACTGACGGATCAGTACTGGGAACCTCTAACATCGCCGAAACCTCTCTCAGAAGTAAACAAAGGCATGCCAATCTAAATCTAAATGCTAAGCCCTCCGCAGTCGGAGGAATCCAGTCCGTAGACTCTGACTCAGGAGGTTCTACCTCTGAAGCCTCAGAGGGAACTGCATCCCCAGAGGACTGATCGGACACAATCGTCATTTTACACGACGGTCCTTGGGCAGGAGAGCCTGGATTAACCCTTCGCATGCACGGAGCAGGAAGAGGTAACATCGCTGAGGCCGAAGAGATGGCCATGCGGAACTGCGTAGTAACCTCTGGTGGAAACAAACCCTTTACAGGTGAAGGAGGAACGGAACTCGGGAAAACTACATATGTAGGAACAGAAGAATCTAGGGAACACACCTTACTGGATGAAGAATCCTCAGAGGCGGATGGCTCAGTGGTCTCTAACATGGATTGATGAGAACACCCTATTGCATCATACGGAACATAATTGAGAGGGATGGATTACCCGGGCCTCCTCACAATATACACAGGTATCAAATTCTGTATCGGGGGAATCCTCCTCTAAAATATCAGAACCCTCCATAACTTGTCTAAATTAAATTATAGAAAGAAACAACTGGCACCTTATACCCCCAATGGCTAGGGCACTCACCACCTCCTGTGGCCCAGACAGGTAGAGAAGATGCTCCTCTCCACAGACATCCAGTCAGGAATCGGAAGCGGGGAAAAAAATGTGACTACCGGTCACATGGTGCTCATGCAGGAAAAGAGCTCCAGCTCAATAAAGAACTGTGCAGTTCTCAAAATGAAATATAACCTGTATGTTCCGTATACGCCTATAAGCCCAAACGTTCTTACACATAAGCAGTCGAAATAACATAACAAATATGATTAAAAACCCCACTGTTCAAACCCAAGAAACACCAACTGTGGAGGAATGGAAGAGTCAAGTTACAGAACTTATAGCACTAGAAAGATACCACTACCTTAAAATAGACAAATTAGATATGTATGAAATGATTGTAGCAACTTGGAAGGGCACTATTTAAAATGGCAGGGACATAGAATGTGATTTTTTTTTATTTTTTTTTCCTCACCATCCCCCTGTCCCTACCCCTCTATTTCCCTCTCTCTCTCAAACTTATTTTCCTTAACTTTTCCTATATATGGCTGTCAAAACTATATTGCTGGATATGTAGGCTGAACGCAACATGGATTCCGATGTTTGGAATCTGTGGACAAGGTACATGATTTGATCTATAAACCATTGAAACTGTTGAAGAGAAAAAGAGAAAAAGAAGGAGCTCTGTATAAGACTGTACATGGATGTGTATTTCTATGTTATATATGTATTTTTTCTTTTCCATTTTCCTTTGAAGGAATGCGTATTCATGCATATGTTGTAAATCTAAATTCTTTTCAATAAAGCTCTTTTGAAACGGAAAAAAAAAAAAAAAAACCCCACTGTTCAAAAATCTCCCTCAGGAGATATTAACCCTTGACTCCATAAAGATAAAGGAGTCCCACTGAGACCCTGTCTTCTATCGTTAACATGTGTGTAAAAATTGAAACGATCTTACCAGAATCTATGCCGTGAAACAGCGACACGGTCCTTCAAGTTTGACTGATTGTAGCAGCGCTTCTGACATGGACTTAAATGAAGAAAGCAGGCAGCAAAACTCGTCAACACTGATTGCTTAAGGAGCTGCTAATATGAGTCTGGATGGTTTTGCAGAAAGACTCTCCCTGCATCTCCAGATTTTAACTTTCATCAATGCTCTCACTGAGAGGCTGACAAGACTACTTAAAACTCCAGTCCTATCTCGAAGGGCAGATACCATTCCTAAGGAACTACTCTGAAATCTTCCGACACTTCTCTGCCAACCTCCTGTGACGAAAGGCAAAGAATGACTGGGGGATGAAGTAAGTGGGGGAAGTATTTAAGCATTTGACTGGGGTGTCTTTGCCTCCTTCTGGTGGCCAGGTTCTGTATTTCCCACAAGTAAGGAATGCAGCTGCGGATTCTCCCTGTATTAAGAAGGAAAATAAACGTTTCTATTTAAAAAAAAACATAATTTATGCTTACCTGATAAATTGCTTTCTCCTGTAGTGTGGTCAGTCCACGGGTCATCATTACTTCTGGGATATTAACTCCTCCCCAACAGGAAGTGCAAGAGGATCACCCAAGCAGAGCTGCTATATAGCTCCTCCCCTCTACGTCACACCCAGTCATTCGACCAAGAACCAAACGAGAAAGGAGAAACTATAGGGTGCAGTGGTGACTGGAGTATAATTTAAAAATTTAGACCTGCCATAAAAAACAGGGCGGGCCGTGGACTGACCACACTACAGGAGAAAGGAATTTATCAGGTAAGCATAAATTATGTTTTCTCCTGTTAAGTGTGGTCAGTCCACGGGTCATCATTACTTCTGGGATACCAATACCAAAGCTAAAGTACACGGATGACGGGAGGGACAGGCAGGATCTTTATACGGAAGGAACCACTGCCTGAAGAACCTTTCTCCCAAAAACAGCCTCCGAAGAAGCAAAAGTGTCAAATTTGTAAAATTTGGAAAAAGTATGAAGAGAAGACCAAGTTGCAGCCTTGCAAATCTGTTCAACAGAGGCCTCATTCTTAAAGGCCCAAGTGGAAGCCACAGCTCTAGTGGAATGAGCTGTAATTCTTTCAGGAGGCTGCTGTCCAGCAGTCTCATAGGCTAAACGTATTATGCTACGAAGCCAAAAAGAGAGAGAGGTAGCAGAAGCTTTTTGACCTCTCCTCTGTCCAGAATAAACGACAAACAGGGAAGAAGTTTGGCGAAAATCTTTAGTTGCCTGTAAATAAAATTTCAGGGCACGGACTACATCTAGATTGTGCAGAAGTCGTTCCTTCTTTGAAGAAGGATTCGGACACAATGATGGCACAACAATCTCATGATTGATATTCTTATTAGTGACAACCTTAGGTAAGAACCCAGGTTTAGTACGCAGAACTACCTTATCTGAATGAAAAATCAGATACGGAGAATCACAATGTAAGGCTGATAACTCAGAGACTCTACGAGCCGAGGAAATAGCCATTAAAAACAGAACTTTCCAAGATAACAGCTTGATATCAATGGAATGAAGGGGTTCAAACGGAACACCCTGTAAAACGTTAAGAACTAAATTTAAGCTCCATGGTGGAGCAACAGTTTTAAACACAGGCTTAATCCTGGCCAAAGCCTGGCAAAAAGCCTGAACGTCTGGAACTTCTGACAGACGCTTGTGTAAAAGAATGGACAGAGCTGAGATCTGTCCCTTTAAGGAACTAGCAGATAAACCCTTTTCTAAACCTTCTTGTAGAAAGGACAATATCCTAGGAATCCTAACTTTACTCCATGAGTAACTCTTGGATTCGCACCAATGTAAGTATTTACGCCATATTTTATGGTAAATCTTTCTGGTAACAGGCTTCCTAGCCTGTATTAAGGTATCAATAACTGACTCCGAAAAACCACGCTTTGATAAAATCAAGCGTTCAATTTCCAAGCAGTCAGCTTCAGAGAAATTAGATTTTGATGTTTGAAAGGACCCTGAATTAGAAGGTCCTGTCTCAGAGGCAGAGACCAAGGTGGACAGGATGACATGTCCACTAGATCTGCATACCAGGTCCTGCGTGGCCACGCAGGCGCTATCAGAATCACCGATGCTCTCTCCTGTTTGATCCTGGCAATCAATCGAGGAAGCATCGGGAAGGGTGGAAACACATAGGCCATCCCGAAGGTCCAAGGTGCTGTCAAAGCATCTACCAGGACTGCTCCCGGGTCCCTGGACCTGGACCCGTAACAAGGAAGCTTGGAGTTCTGGCGAGACGCCATGAGATCTATCTCTGGTTTGCCCCAAAGTCGAAGTATTTGGGCAAAGATCTCCGGATGAAGTTCCCACTCCCCCGGATGAAAAGTCTGACGACTTAGGAAATCCGCCTCCCAGTTTTCCACTCCAGGAATGTGGATCGCTGACAGGTGGCAAGAGTGAGACTCTGCCCAGCGAATTATCTTTGATACTTCCATCATCGCTAGGGAGCTTCTTGTCCCTCCTTGATGGTTGATGTAAGCTACAGTCGTGATGTTGTCCGACTGAAACCTGATGAACCCCCGAGTTGTTAACTGAGGCCAAGCCAGAAGGGCATTGAGAACTGCTCTCAATTCCAGAATGTTTATTGGAAGGAGACTTTCCTCCTGAGTCCATGATCCCTGAGCCTTCAGGGAATTCCAGACAGCGCCCCAACCTAGTAGGCTGGCGTCTGTTGTTACAATTGTCCAATCTGGTCTGCTGAATGGCATCCCCCTGGACAGATGTGGCCGAGAAAGCCACCATAGAAGAGAATTTCTGGTCTCTTGATCCAGATTCAGAGTAGGGGACAAATCTGAGTAATCCCCATTCCACTGACTTAGCATGCACAATTGCAGCGGTCTGAGATGTAGGCGTGCAAAGGGTACTATGTCCATTGCCGCTACCATTAAGCCGATTACCTCCATGCATTGAGCCACTGACGGGTGTTGAATGGAATGAAGGACACGGCAAGCATTTTGAAGCTTTGTTAACCTGTCTTCTGTCAGGTAAATCTTCATTTCTACAGAGTCTATAAGAGTCCCCAAGAAGGGAACCCTTGTGAGTGGTAAGAGAGAACTCTTCTCTACGTTCACCTTCCACCCATGCGACCTTAGAAATGCCAGTACTAACTCTGTATGAGACTTGGCAGTTTGAAAGCTTGACGCTTGTATCAGAATGTCGTCTAGATACGGAGCCACCAAAATTCCTCGCGGCCTTAGCACCGCCAGAAGAGAGCCCAGAACCTTTGTGAAGATTCTTGGAGCCGTAGCCAACCCGAATGGAAGAGCTACAAACTGGTAATGCCTGTCTAGGAAGGCAAACCTTAGATACCGGTAATGATCTTTGTGAATCGGTATATGAAGGTAGGCATCCTTTAAATCCACTGTGGTCATGTACTGACCCTTTTGGATCATGGGTAAGATTGTCCGAATAGTTTCCAATTTGAACGATGGAACTCTTAGGAATTTGTTTAGGATCTTTAAATCCAAGATTGGTCTGAAGGTTCCTTCTTTCTTGGGAACCACAAACAGATTTGAGTAAAAACCTTGTCCGTGTTCCGACCGCGGAACCGGATGGATCACTCCCATTAGTAAAAGATCTTGTACACAGCGTAGAAACGCCTCTTTCTTTATCTGGTTTGTTGACAACCTTGAAAGATGAAATCTCCCTTTTGGGGGAGAGGCTTTGAAGTCCAGAAGATATCCCTGAGATATGATCTCTAACGCCCAGGGATCCTGGACATCTCTTGCCCAAGCCTGGGCGAAGAGAGAGAGTCTGCCCCCCACTAGATCCGTTCCCGGATCGGGGGCCCTCACTTCATGCTGTCTTAGGGGCAGCAGCAGGCTTTCTGGCCTGTTTGCCCTTGTTCCAGGACTGGTTAGGTTTCCAGCCTTGTCTGTATCGAGCAACAGCTCCTTCCTGTTTTGGTGCAGAGGAAGTTGATGCTGCTCCTGCCTTGAAGTTACGAAAGGCACGAAAATTAGACTGTCTAGCCCTAGGTTTGGCTCTGTCTTGAGGTAGGGCATGGCCTTTACCTCCTGTAATGTCAGCGATAATTTCCTTCAAACCGGGCCCGAATAAGGTCTGCCCTTTGAAAGGTATGTTAAGTAGTTTAGATTTAGAAGTAACATCAGCTGACCAGGATTTTAGCCACAGCGCTCTGCGTGCCTGAATGGCGAATCCGGAATTCTTAGCCGTAAGTTTAGTTAAGTGTACTACGGCATCAGAAATAAATGAATTAGCTAGCTTAAGGGTTTTAAGCTTGTGTGTAATCTCATCTAATGGAGCTGATTCAAGGGTCTCTTCCAGAGACTCAAACCAAAATGCTGCTGCAGCCGTGACAGGCGCAATGCATGCAAGGGGTTGCAATATAAAACCTTGTTGAACAAACATTTTCTTAAGGTAACCCTCTAATTTTTAATCCATTGGATCTGAAAAGGCGCAGCTATCCTCCACCGGGATAGTGGTACGCTTAGCTAAAGTAGAAACTGCTCCCTCCACCTTAGGGACCGTTTGCCATAAGTCCCGTGTGGTGGCGTCTATTGGAAACATCTTTCTGAATATAGGAGGGGGTGAGAAAGGCACACCGGGTCTGTCCCACTCCTTAGTAACAATTTCAGTAAGTCTCTTAGGTATTGGAAAAACGTCAGTACTCGACGGTACCGCAAAATATTTATCCAACCTACACATTTTCTCTAGTATTGCAACTGTGTTACAATCATTCAGAGCCGCTAAGACCTCCCCTAGTAATACACGGAGGTTTTCCAGCTTAAACTTAAAATTTGAAATATCTGAATCCAGTTTATTTGGATCAGATCCGTCACCCGCAGAATGAAGCTCTCCGTCCTCATGTTCTGCAAATTGTGACGCAGTATCTGACATGGCCCTAATATTATCAGCGCACTCTGTTCTCACCCCAGAGTGATCTCGCTTACCTCTAAGTTCTGGTAATTTAGACAAAACTTCAGTCATAACATTAGCCATGTCCTGTAGTGTGATTTGTAATGGCCGCCCTGAAGTACTCGGCGTTACAATATCACGCACCTCCCGAGCGGGAGATGCAGGTACTGACACGTGAGGCAAGTTAGTCGGCATAACTTCCCCCTCGTTGTTTGGTGAATGATGTTCAATTTGTACAGAATGACTCATTCAAAGTAGCATCAATGCAATTAGTACATAAATTTCTATTGGGCTCCACCTTGGCTTTTGCACATATAGCACAGAGATATTCCTCTGAGTCAGACATGTTTAACAAACTAGCAATTAAACTAGCAAGCTTGGAAATACTTTTCACTCAAATTACAAGTAATGTGAAAAACGTACTGTGCCTTTAAGAAACACAGAAAAAAATTATGACAGTTTAATAATAAGGAACTGGAAAAATTATAACAATCAGATTTTTCCCAGTAAAGGCATAAATTTAGCAAAGGATTGCCCCCATTAGCAATGGATAACTAACCCTTAATGGCAGAAAAAAATGTACAAAATATAAACGTTTTTTATCACAGTCAAAGCACAATCTCACAGGTCTGCTGTGAGTGATTACCTCCCTCAAAATAATTTTTGAAGACCCTTGAGCTCTGTAGAGACGATCCGGATCATGCAGGAAGAGAAACAGACTTTTGACTGAATTTTTGATGCGTAGCAAAAGCGCCAAAATAGGCCCCTCCCCCTCACTCACAGCAGTGAGGGAAGTTCAGTAAACTGTCTCAGATTAAAATAAACGATAGCCAAGTGGAAAAACAGTGCCCAAAAACAATTTTTCACCCAGTACCTCAGATATTTAAACAATTTAGCATGCCAGCAAAAACGTTTAAAATCAAATATCATGAAATGCCATTAAACAGCCTGTTGCTAGACGTTCCCACTGCAAGTAAGGCTAAAGATTATATGCATATAGTATTACCCAGAGAAGTGCCATTCCCCAGAATACAGAAGTGTACACATATATACATAAACAGCCTGATACCAGTTGCTACTACTGCATTTAAGGCTGAACTTACATTATATTGGTATTGGCAGTATTTTCTCAGTCAATTCCATTCCTCAGAAAATAATATACTGCAACATACCTCTTTGCAGGTGAACCTGCCCGCTGTCCCCTGATCTGAAGTTTACCTCACTCCTCAGAATGGCCGAGAACAGCAAAATGAATTTTAGCTACGCCGGCTAAAATCATCCAAAAACTCAGGTAGATTCTTCTTCAAATTCTACCTGAGAAGGAACAACACACTCCGGTGCTGTTTTAAAATAACAAACTTTTGATTGAAGATATAAAAACTAAGTATAATCACCACAGTCCTCTCACACATCCTATCTATTAGTTGGGTGCAAGAGAATGACTGGGTGTGACGTAGAGGGGAGGAGCTATATAGCAGCTCTGCTTGGGTGATCCTCTTGCACTTCCTGTTGGGGAGGAGTTAATATCCCAGAAGTAATGATGACCCGTGGACTGACCACACTTAACAGGAGAAAACAGCATCTTAATACTCCCAATGGCTGGGGCACTCACCACCTCCTAGACCCAGACAGCTAACAATGAACACACTCTCCTCAGGAACGATGTCTGCAGCAGGATCTTAGGAAATTAAAGAGACCGCACCCGGTCACGTGGTGCTTAAGACAGGACTTCCCCTGTTATGAAAAAGGGCGCTAAGCTATTATGAGCTGCGCAACACTTCAAAAACGAAAGTGAAACCTGTTTGTTCTAAGCCAAAAAACATAGTCTATGAGCCCAAAAAAACACTCACATTAAGCAGATATAAATCCCCAAGCTGTTCAAATAATCTCCCTGAAGGAGATATTAACCCTTGATCCTATTGAGGTATAAAGGAGCCACACTGTGGCCCTGTATAGCGTTTCAAAGTGTATATATCAACAACGGTCTTACCCTCCAGGATCCATGCTGTGGAACAGGCACAGCCTCTCAAGTGTGACAGTCTTGCAGCAGCACTTCTGACATGGACTTGAGTGTGTAACAGCAAACAGTGAAACTCGTCAACACTGATTGCTCAGGAGTTGTTAGCAACAGTCTGGATGGGTTCGCAGAAAAACTTTCCCTGCATCTCCAGACGCTAACTTTCATCAATACTCTCACTGAGAGGTTGACATAATTACTTAAAACGCCAGTCCTTTCTTGAAGGGAACATACCCATTACAGGACTATCCAAATCTTCTGCCACCTCCTATAGTGACGAAAGGTAAAGAATGACTGGGGGATAGGGGAAGTGGGAGGGATATTTAAGCCTTTGGCTTGGGTGTCTTTGCCTCCTCCTGGTGGCCAGGTGTTGTATTTCCCAACAGTAAGGAATTAAGTTGTGGACTCTCCCTGCCTTTTGGAAGGAAATTTGGGTTTCACGTCCCTTTAAGTATAGCAGAAGAGGGGAATAGGAAGGACAGGTGGTGCAACACACACCACAGTGAATAATATGCCTCCATAACAGTGATGGTAAAAAAAAAGAACCCAAACAAAAAATTACTGAAAAACATAATTTATGCTTACCTGATAAATTCCTTTCTTCTGTAGTGTGATCAGTCCACGGGTCATCATTACTTCTGGGATATTACTCCTCCCCAACAGGAAGTGCAAGAGGATTCACCCAGCAGAGCTGCATATAGCTCCTCCCCTCTACGTCACTCCCAGTCATTCGACCAAGGACCAACGAGAAAGGAAAAGCCAAGGGTGAAGTGGTGACTGGAGTATAAATTAAAAAATATTTACCTGCCTTAAAAACAGGGCGGGCCGTGGACTGATCACACTACAGAAGAAAGGAATTTATCAGGTAAGCATAAATTATGTTTTCTTCTGTTAAGTGTGATCAGTCCACGGGTCATCATTACTTCTGGGATACTAATACCAAAGCAAAAGTACACGGATGACGGGAGGGATAGGCAGGCTCTTTATACAGAAGGAACCACTGCCTGAAGAACCTTTCTCCCAAAAATAGCCTCCGATGAAGCAAAAGTGTCAAATTTTTAAAATTTGGAAAAAGTATGAAGCGAAGACCAAGTTGCAGCCTTGCAAATCTGCTCAACAGAGGCCTCATTCTTGAAGGCCCAAGTGGAAGCCACAGCTCTAGTAGAATGAGCTGTAATTCTTTCAGGAGGCTGCTGTCCAGCAGTCTCATAAGCTAAACGAATTATGCTACGAAGCCAAAAAGAAAGAGAGGTAGCAGAAGCCTTTTTGACCTCTCCTCTGCCCAGAGTAAACGACAAACAGAGAAGACGTTTGTCGAAATTCCTTAGTTGCCTGTAAGTAAAATTTCAGAGCACGGACTACATCCAGGTTGTGCAGTAGACGTTCCTTCTTTGAAGAAGGATTTGGGCACAAGGAAGGAACAACAATCTCTTGATTGATATTCCTGTTAGTAACTACCTTAGGTAAGAACCCAGGTTTAGTACGCAGAACTACCTTATCCGAATGAAAAATCAAATAAGGAGAATCACAATGTAAGGCTGATAATTCAGAGACTCTTCGAGCCGAGGAAATAGCCATTAAAAATAGAACTTTCCAAGATAACAACTTTATATCAATGGAATGAAGGGGTTCAAACGGAACGCCCTGTAAAACATTAAGAACAAGGTTTAAACTCCATGGTGGAGCAACAGTTTTAAACACAGGCTTAATCCTGACCAAAGCCTGACAAAAAGCCTGGACGTCAGGAACTTCTGACAGACGTTTGTGTAACAGAATGGACAGAGCTGAGATCTGTCCCTTTAATGAACTAGCAGATAAACCCTTTTCTAAACCTTCTTGTAGAAAAGACAATATCCTAGGAATCCTAACCTTACTCCAAGAGTAACCTTTGGATTCACACCAATATAGGTATTTACGCCATATCTTATGGTAAATCTTTCTGGTAACAGGCTTCCTAGCCTGTATTAAGGTATCAATAACTGACTCGGAAAACCCACGTCTTGATAAAATCAAGCGTTCAATTTCCAAGCAGTCAGCTTCAGAGAAGTTAGATTTTGATGTTTGAAGGGACCCTGTATCAGAAGGTCCTGTTTCAGAGGTAGAGACCAAGGTGGACAGGATGACATGTCCACCAGGTCTGCATACCAAGTCCTGCGTGGCCACGCAGGAGCTATTAGAATCACTGATGCTCTCTCTTGTTTGATTCTGGCAATCAATCGAGGAAGCATCGGGAAGGGTGGAAACACGTAAGCCATCCTGAAGTCCCAAGGTGCTGTCAGGGCATCTATCAGGACTGCTCCTGGATCCCTGGATCTGGACCCGTAACGAGGAAGCTTGGCGTTCTGTCGAGACGCCATGAGATCTATCTCTGGTTTGCCCCAACGTCCAAGTATTTGGGCAAAGACCTCCGGATGGAGTTCCCACTCCCCCGGATGAAAAGTCTGACGACTTAAGAAATCCGCCTCCCAGTTCTCCACTCCCGGGATGTGGATTGCTGACAGGTGGCAAGAGTGAGACTCTGCCCAGCGAATTATCTTTGATACTTCCATCATAGCTAGGGAGCTTCTTGTCCCTCCCTGATGGTTGATGTAAGCTACAGTCGTGATGTTGTCCGACTGAAACCTGATGAACCCCCGAGTTGTCAACTGGGGCCAAGCCAGGAGGGCATTGAGAACTGCTCTCAATTCCAGAATGTTTATTGGCAGGAGACTCTCCTCCTGACTCCATTGTCCCTGAGCCTTCAGAGAATTCCAGACGGCACCCCAACCTAGAAGGCTGGCGTCTGTTGTTACAATTGTCCAGTCTGGTCTGCTGAATGGCATCCCCCTGGACAGATGTGGCCGAGAAAGCCACCATAGAAGAGAATTTCTGGTCTCTTGATCCAGATTCAGAGAAGGGGATAAGTCTGAGTAATCCCCATTCCACTGACTTAGCATGCACAGTTGCAGTGGTCTGAGGTGTAAGCGTGCAAAGGGTACTATGTCCATTGCCGCTACCATTAAGCCGATTACCTCCATGCATTGAGCCACTGACGGGTGTTGAATGGAATGAAGGGTGCGGCAAGCACTTTGAAGTCTTGTTAGCCTGTCCTCTGTCAGGTAAATCTTCATTTCTACAGAATCTATAAGAGTCCCCAGGAAGGGAACTCTTGTGAGTGGAACGAGTGAACTTTTCTTTTCGTTCACCTTCCATCCATGTGACCTTAGAAATGCCAGTACTAACTCTGTATGAGACTTGGCAGTTTGAAAGCTTGAAGCTTGAATCAGAATGTCGTCTAGGTATGGAGCTACCGAGATTCCCCGCGGTCTTAGTACCGCCAGAAGAGCACCCAGAAGCTTTGTGAAGATTCTTGGAGCTGTAGCCAATCCGAATGGAAGAGCCACAAACTGGTAATGCCTGTCTAGGAAGGCAAACCTTAGGTACCGGTAATGATCTTTGTGAATCGGTATGTGAAGGTAGGCATCTTTTAAATCTACAGTGGTCATGTACTGACCCTCTTGGATCATGGGTAAAATTGTCCGAATAGTCTCCATCTTGAACGATGGAACTCTTAGGAATTTGTTTAGGATCTTTAAGTCCAGGATTGGTCTGAAAGTTCCCTCTTTTTTGGGAACCACAAACAGATTTGAGTAAAACCCCTGTCCCTGTTCCGATCGTGGAACAGGATGGATTACTCCCATTAACAAGAGCTCTTGTACGCAGCGTAGAAACGCCTCTTTCTTTGTCTGGATTGTTGACAACCTTGACAGATGAAATCTCTCTCTTGGAGGAGAGTATTTGAAGTCCAGAAGGTATCCCTGAGATATTATCTCTAGCGCCCAGGGATCCTGGACATCTCTTGCCCAAGCCTGGGCGAAGAGAGAAAGTCTGCCCCCCACTAGATCCGATCCCGGATCGGGGGCCCTCAATTCATGCTGTTTTAGGGGCAGCAGCAGGTTTCCTGGTCTGCTTGCCCTTGTTCCAGGACTGGTTAGGTTTCCAGCCTTGTCTGTAGCGAGCAACAGCTCCTTCCTGTCTTGGTGCAGAGGAAGTTGATGTTGCTCCAGCTTTGAAATTACGAAAGGAACGAAAATTAGACTGTCTAGCCTTAGCTTTGGCTTTGTCCTGAGGCAGGGCATGGCCTTTACCTCCTGTAATGTCAGCGATAATCTCTTTCAACCCGGGCCCGAATAAGGTCTGCCCTTTGAAAGGTATATTAAGCAATTTAGACTTAGAAGTAACATCAGCTGACCAGGATTTTAGCCACAGCGCCCTGCGTGCCTGAATGGCGAATCCTGAATTCTTCGCCGTAAGTTTAGTAAGATGTACTACGGCCTCCGAAATGAATGAATTAGCTAGTTTAAGGACTCTAAGCCTGTCCGTAATGTCGTCCAGAGTAGCTGAACTAATGTTCTCTTCCAGAGACTCAATCCAGAATGCCGCTGCAGCCGTGATCGGCGCAATGCATGCAAGGGGTTGCAATATAAAACCTTGTTGAACAAACATTTTCTTAAGGTAACCCTCTAATTTTTTATCCATTGGATCTGAAAAAGCACAGCTATCCTCCACCGGGATAGTGGTACGCTTAGCTAAAGTAGAAACTGCTCCCTCCACCTTAGGGACCGTTTGCCATAAGTCCCGTGTGGTGGCGTCTATTGGAAACATCTTTCTAAATATCGGAGGGGGTGAGAACGGCACACCGGGTCTATCCCACTCCTTAGTAACAATTTCAGTAAGTCTCTTAGGTATAGGAAAAACCTCAGTACTCGCCGGTACCGCAAAATATTTATCCAACCTACACAGTTTCTCTGGTATTGCAACTGTGTTACAATCATTCAGAGCCGCTAACACCTCCCCTAGTAATACACTGAGGTTTTCCAGTTTAAATTTAAAATTTGAAATATCTGAATCCAGTCTGTTTGGATCAGAACCGTCACCCACAGAATGAAGTTCTCCGTCCTCATGTTCTGCCACCTGTGACGCAGTGTCTGACATGGCCCTAATATTATCAGCGCACTCTGTTCTCACCCCAGAGTGATCACGCTTACCTCTTAGTTCTGGTAATTTAGCCAAAACTTCAGTCATAACAGTAGCCATATCCTGTAATGTGATTTGTAATGGCCGCCCAGATGTACTCGGCGCTACAATATCACGCACCTCCCGATCGGGAGATGCAGGTACTGACACGTGAGGCGAGTTAGTCGGCATAACTCTCCCCTCGTTGTTTGGTGAAATTTGTTCAATTTGTACAGATTGACTTTTATTTAAAGTAGCATCAATACAGTTAGTACATAAATTTCTATTGGGCTCCACTTTGGCATTGCAACAAATGACACAGGTATCATCCTCTGAATCAGACATGTTTAACACACTAGCAAATAAACTTGCAACTTGGAATACAATTCAATTAGAATAATATTAAAAACGTACTGTGCCTTTAAGAAGCACAGAAGATCTATGACAGTTGAAAATTAATAAATTGAAAACAGTTATAGTGTAAACAACACAACTTTAGCAAAGGTTTAATCCCATTAGCAAAGATAACAAATTCTGAAAGCAGGAAACAAATTACAGAATAAACGTTTTTTATTTCAGTCAACTATAATTCTCACAGCTCTGCTGAGAGAAATTACCTCCCTCAAAATAAGTTTTGAAGACCCCTGAGCTCTGTAGAGATGAACCGGATTATGCAGGAAATACAATGAGCTACTGACTGAAATATTTGATGCGTAGCAAAAGCGCCAAAAAACGGCCCCTCCCCCTCACACACAGCAGTGAGAGAGAACAGAAACTGTCAGAAAAAAGATTAAGCAACTGCCAAGTGGAAAAATAGTGCCCAAACATTTATTCACTCAGTACCTCAGCAAATGAAAACGATTTTACATTCCAGCAAAAACGTTAAACATAATTTCTAGTTAGTAAACAGCTTTATGTAATTCTTACAGTATAATTCTAGTGAAGTACCATTCCCCAGAATACTGAAGTAAAAGTATACATACATGACATTATATCGGTATGGCAGGATTTTCTCATCAATTCCATTGTCAGAAAATAAAAGCTGCTACATACCTCTATGCAGATTCATCTGCCCGCTGTCCCCTGATCTGAAGTTTACCTCTCCTCAGATGGCCGAGAAACAGCAATATGATCTTAACTACTCCGGCTAAAATCATAGCAAAAACTCTGGTAGATTCTTCTTCAAACTCTGCCAGAGAGGTAATAACACACTCCGGTGCTATTTTAAAATAACAAACTTTTGATTGAAGATATAAAACTAAGTATAATCACCATAGTCCTCTCACACATCCTATCTAGTCGTTGGGTGCAAGAGAATGACTGGGAGTGACGTAGAGGGGAGGAGCTATATGCAGCTCTGCTGGGTGAATCCTCTTGAACTTCCTGTTGGGGAGGAGTAATATCCCAGAAGTAATGATGACCCGTGGACTGATCACACTTAACAGAAGAAATAATCCTACTACATTTCCATAAGAATATAGAGTTTAGACTGGGACATCATGGAAGTAATACGGTATAAGAGAAGTGGGAACATTGTTACTTTTTTATATTCAGGTCTTAGAAATATATAATTTACTGTAATAATTACCTTGCTCTGGTGTAACCTTGTTATCTAATTTGCTGCCAGAATGTATCATGGCCACTGAAGCACTTCCTCTTTGCCCTGTACATGATGGCTGCTAGCGTACTTTATTCCTATTTCATTATTTAAACTAACCTGACGTGCTTTCCTTACTGGTCCAATGCGTTTCTTTCCTGACTCAGCTGTCCTTGCTGTTTGTATGTACCTCGACTGATATTCTGAGCTCCTACCATGCTTCTAGGGATCTGCTTTGCTTGAAAGCTGCATATATGTATCCTGGTAATAAACTTTTGTTTGTTCTGACCTCTGAGCCTGTTTGTGTCTTGCATTGCCTTGGACTTTGACTTATAAACAGTTTACTTCAATTGTTTGTGCATTTAGCAGAAGGCTTGTGGATATACTTATTTGCCATTACTGCTATTTGATTCGCATCCTGGATTTTGACTGGCCAATTTATACAGCCTGAGACTTTGTCTTATGAACTGTTTTGCTTTAATTGGTTTTGCAGTTACCCCTAGACATGTGAATATCTTTATTTCCCAACACAGCTTATTTTGCATTCTGGACTCTGATCGGCCAATTCAGCCAAACCTTTAAATGCTGCACCTTTAATAAATAATTTTTGCAGCACCTGGTGTTTGTTTCATCTCATTAGTGCTCCTAGCCTTAACTAGAATAGTTACATTTACATTCAACTCCTATCTCTTCGTATACCAAAAAGTATACTTGACAGCTTGTTGAATATTTTATTTTAAATACTTACAATCTTGCAGGACAGTTTTCTGGTTGATCAAGTGATCCTCCATCCATGACAAACTTTAAGACTTGCTCATTTGACAGTCCCTGATAGGGTTGCTCAGCTAAACTTGTTATCTCCCACAGCACAACTCCAAAGGACCTTTAAGAGAGGGAAATGTGAGACGTGATATATATGAGAGAAAGAGAGAGGGTCTGATGATGTAAAGCTCTCCGCTGAGGCAGGATATCTAAGAAGTCTTGTTAGTATGGGAAGAGAGCCCTCAAAAAAACAGAACACATTTTGTGAGATTTCTCTCCATGCCAGCAAGCTTTTGATATTTGGACCCAGTGAGAGATGATACAATACCATACAGATCAGCTCTAATCTATAAATTATGCATGCAAAGATGTGTTTTAGCTCTTGAAGAAATCCCCCCTCTCCAGAAGAGCCGCTACACAGACATTACAGGCACAAAACCATTCATGCAAACTAGTTGGGGCCAGAAAAGGTTTGGTTTTGTGAATAGTCTGGATTTCAGAATATTTGTGTATTTGCATCTGTAAAATGGAGCAGCTTAGAGAGATGATAGGAAGTGTAAATAACAATAAATGTAATTTAGGCAATATGTACTTATAATACAGCTTATACATGCAAACTAAAGGCAGTTTTATGTTCTGTATACACAGTACTATCAAAAAGTTAGTACAGTATTGTAATTATAAAGGTAATCGGTAAAGACAGAGAATATTGTGACTTACGTGCAGGGAAAAACGGTCAATTTTAATTTTTTGTTTTTTAAATATTAACAAGTTTGGATTTCTGAATAATTCTGGATTTTGCTATTCTGGATTTGGTGATTTGTACCTGTACTAAGAAACAATGAATCAACAGGCTACTAATAAACCCAATAATTCTGAGCCTGTTCTAGTGATGATGGCACGCCTTGGTATTTACCTGTAGAAGGCAACTGGTAACCAGGGCCAGTGCTACAATAGAGGCAGACTAGACCTAAAGCGCCACTGCATGGGGAGGGTGCGCAAATTTGTTTTTTTGCTGCCTACTTGGGTTTCATGGTAGGAGCTATATGTGGTGGCACAATGGCTAAACTAGGAGGGACTCCCCTGAAACATAGAGAGGCAGAAACTGCAGGTCAGCCAGAACAGCTTGAAACATCAGGCTGAAATATCTCACTACACAGTCCCTGCACTCTGCAAAACTTTAGTAGTTTTGATAAAAGTTGGTGGAGTCTGTAACAGCAGTGGGACTCAACTCTACCCACAGCCTAATGGTTGAAAATGGGGATGATGGGCACTAGTAGGAGTACAGGCAGTCCCCGGCTTACATACAAGATAGGCACTGTAGGTTTGTTCTTAAGTTGAATCTGTATGTAAGTCGGAACAGACACTTTTTTTTAGGTGAAACTCTAGCCAAACAATCTTTCTAATGAGGATACAGACAGCAGTAAAACCTCAAGTGGCTCTAACCCCTGTCCAGGGGCATTGTCAAGGAGAATGTTAAAAGGAAAGTTTTTGGCTAAGCAATAACGTTCAACAGCAGGGATAAAATGGTTAAAAAAAACATTCTTCAAAGAGTGCCAATGTAACCCAAGCCTTCGAATTTGCCCTCCAAATAGCAGGAAGAAATGCCTTAGTGACATTACGTAGTGCGCTTGGATTTAGGGAGTGATGCCCTAGCAAAGGCTTGAGCTTTAAATCCCCCAATGCATTACACCCAAGTAATAAAGTCAGTCTGTCCTTTGATGCCTGATGTCCTGGTGCACTTTTTTCTTCTTTCGAAATGTATGTTCTCTCAGGCATTTTTTTCCAAAACAAGCCTGTTTTTTTCTACATTAAAGATTTGTTCTGGCAAATAGTCTCCATCGTCAATAATATCTTGTTAAAATCACTTGCATCGGCACTCGCTGCTTCGCCTTGAACTTTAATATTATTCAAATTTGCTCTATTTTTAAAGCAATTAAACCAACCCCTACTTGCAACAAATACTTAATTACAGAGAAAGAACAGAGGCGCCACCATGGCCTAGTACCACCAGAGCAAATTTGAGCAAAAGCAGATATATGTATATACTCACAAACAAAAAGCACCCAGCGGTGCTATTGGGGCAGACTGGAACTTCACAGTGATAGACACCCAGCAGAGATCCAGTCAAATCGCCTTGAAGAAGCGTCCTAACAAATAATGTCTCCTTCCTTGATCGCACATCATATCAATAGCTTGCAGATTGATGCTAACATGAATCACTACTTTTATTCAAAATTCCCCAACTACTCAATGCTAGGTCCTTAAATTAGAAGGCCCGGTATGAGGAATCTCTACCTCAAGGCAACAGACAACAGGCTTCTTCAAGGCGATTTGACTGGATCTCTGCTGGGTGTCTATCAGTGAGCTGGACCACTGCGAAGTTCCAGTCTGCCCCAATAGCACCGCTGGGTGCTTTTTGTTTGTGAGTATATACATATATCTCCTTTTGCTCAAATTTACTCTGGTGGTACTAGGCCATGGTGGCGCCTCTGTTCTTTCTCTGCAGATAACGATATATCAGGATTTGACCGTCCTTTGACAGAGAGCTGCCCCTCTTTTTGGATAATTTCTACATATTTGTTTGTATGGACATTTCTCGCTATGTTTTTTGTTTATATTATATATTAATTGTTTGTGTGTGCCATTTCTTCTTGCAGTTGTTGGTAGGCGCCCCCTAAGGGTGTGGTTTACGGTTGTGTACACCACTCTCTACATTTTATAATTCTTAATTACAAACCCCTTCAATTGCTGTATGAGGCGTACCTGTAGCTTTTAAATCATTAAAAATGCTTCAAGCCTTTTCTTGGACTAAAGAAAGACTGATAGGTATATTATGCTGATTTTGGTCTTCTATCCAAATTGTCAGCATCTTTTCAACCTGAATAACTAAACCACTGCGTTGCTTGGTAATAATCGTAGCATTCATTGGGGTGTAGCCTTTCACATGGTCCATTATTCTACCTTTATCTTTTAAAATTTTAGCAATTGTTGAACTACTGTAACCAAATTATTTGCCAATGGATGATGGATTTTCCCCTCTCTCAGATCCCTTTATTATTTTTACTTTATTTTAAATGGTGATGTTTTTTTTTTCTTTGCTGTATCACCAGCACTTTGTGTTTGGGAGGCAGATTTGTTTTTGGGAAGCATTGTGCAGGGTACAAAAACACTGTACAGTACAGGTAGTGTATGTACAGTACGTACTGCCCTGTATGTTTATGACAGTACTGTACTGTAGCTTCCTGTGTACGTACAGTATTTTTGTTCCTTCAGTTCAGCTGTTAATACTAGTGGTTCCATGCTCTCATCGGCTGCATTGACTCTTCATGCGATCCATTCGGAAACATCAGGACTGACTTGTTACATAAGTCAGTCCTGATGTTTCCGAATCAAGCTATCACCACACGTCAGCTGATCTGGACATACCCTGTACTGTACACGCTTCCATTAAGTGCTTTTTTTACAGTAAGTATAATATTTTACCTGTACAGTAATAGGACAGCTCCGGACTCTTTCTTCAAGATTGGCCGTTTTTTTGAGTCACGGAGCTCTTTCAGGGAGCCACATCCACAGACTAATGAGAAGAGGGGTGTGTACAGGTCATGTGACCGGCGAGTGAACAGACGTAATTTCTTACGGAGGCGCTGAGCGACTTTAGGAGGGGATCCCTCTGTGACACAGAGGAGTGGCACTCTCGGTGATGTAAAGGAGTGTTTAGGTACACTTTTGTTTCCCCCAGGACCGAGCAGCACTGAAGACGTCAGTGCAGTAGCTGTAAGTGTTTATTGCCGGCTAGTATATTCACTTTGCTTGTGGGGCTTGAGAGCTCTTTATCAGAGCGCCATAGTGACACTCATTAATATTACACTGAACTGCTCTATACACAACCCCTTGTATGAGACTTTGGATCGGAGGTTATACGGCACATTGATTATACTTTAACAGATTTATTTTTTGGCTCAAACATGCAATTCACAACAGGAAACGGCTCCATTTGTAAGTATGAGTTATACGTAAGTTGGATGTCCGTAACCCAGGGACTGTCTGTACTCACAATCCTGCAACTCTCAAAATGCTGCAAAACATCAGTGCACTATATTCTCCTGCACAATGTCTGATGCTTGTTCGGGGTGATTGACAGGCCCTGCTCTCAAGTAACTATTTGTCCAAGAGCAGGGAGGACTAAACAACATTTCACCATAAAAACTATGCTTTTTCCACACCCCCTAGAGAGCTGGAATTTATAATTCTGGAACTTAATTCTATTTGCAGCTAGTCAGTGGATGTCCCAGCCTAACATCATCAACAGTGATAAATTGGGAGCTTCTAAGTGTGTTTCTAAAAGTTTTTTTTACTGGATTTTATACTGGATTTTTATATTGGTATCTGTGCATATTCTTCTTTATAGTAGTGTCTATTACATGCAGTTATATGAAAATTGGTGTATACTGTCCCTTTAAGGTCTCCTAAGACTGTGTCATTTTGTATGTAGTCTATCTCATGGACCAAGCAACACCATTAGCAACAGAACCAGTGTACTGCTGATCTCTAATTTGTACATAAGGAAAAAGGAAATTTATGCTTACCTGCTAAGTTTATATCTTTTACGATATGACGAGTCCACGGATTTCATCCTTATTTATGGGATATCGCATTCTGGTCAGCAGGAGGAGGCAAAGAGTACCACAGCAGAGCTGTATATATAGCTCCTCCCTTCCCTCCCACTCCAGTCATTCGACAGAAGTTAGGAAGAGAAAGGAAAAGCCAAGGTGCAGAGGTGACTGAAGTTTAACAAAAATAAAGACCTGTCTTAGAAAATGACAGGGTGGGCCGTGGACTCGTCATATCGTAAAAGAAATAAATTTATCAGGTAAGCATAAATTTCCTTTTCTTTTACAAGATATGAGGAGTCCACAGATTTCATTCTTACTTATGGGATACAATACCAAAGCTATAGGACACGGATGAAAGGGAGGGACAAGACAGGAACCTAAACGGAAGGCACCACTGCTTGAAGAACTTTTCTCCCAAAAACAGCCTCGGACGAGGCAAAAGTATCAAATTTGTAAAATTTGGAAAAAGTGTGAAGAGACGACCAAGTTGCAGCCTTGCAAATCTGTTCAACAGAAGCATCATTTTTAAATGCCCATGAGGAAGCAACAGCCCTAGTAGAATGAGCTGTAATTCTTTCAGAAGGCTGCCGTCCAGCAGTCTCATATGAAAAATGGATGATACTCTTCAGCCAAAAGAAAAGAGAGGTAGCCGTAGCTTTCTGACCCCTACGTTTTCCAGAAAAAACAACAAATAATGAAGATGATTGATGAAAATCTTTAGTCGCCTGCAAGTAAAACTTCAGGGCAGGGACCACGTCCAAGTTATGTAACAGACGCTTCTTCTTAGAAGAAGGATTAGGACACAATGAAGGAACAATAATTTCCTGATTAATATTTTTGTTGGAAACAACCTTAGGAAGAAAAACAGGTTTGGTACGTAACACTACCTTATCGGAATTAAAAATAAAGTAAGGAGAATCACATTGTAATGCTGAAAGCTCAGAAACTCTGCGAGCAGAAGAAATAGCGACCAAAAACAAAACTTTCCAAGATAATAACTTAATATCCATGGAATGCATAGGTTCAAACGGAACCCCTTGAAGAACCTTAAGAACTAAATTCAAACTCCAAGGAGGAGCAATTGGTCTAAACACAGGCCTGATTCTAGTCAGAGCCTGACAAAAAGATTGAACATCTGGAACATCTGCCAGACGCTTGTGTAGCAAAATAGACAAAGCAGAAATCTGTCCCCTTAAGGAAGTAGCTGACAACCCTTTCTCCAATCCGTCTTGGAGAAAAGACAAAATCCTGGGAATCCTAACCCTACTCCATGAGTAGCCCTTGGATTCGCACCAATAAAGATATTTGCGCCATATCTTATGGTAAATCTTTCTAGTAACAAGCTTACATGTCTGGATCAAGGTATCAATGACCGAATCAGAGAACCCTCGCTTAGATAAAATCAAGCATTCAATCTCAAAGCAGTCAGCTGCAGAGAAACTAGATTCGGATGATGGAAGGGTCCCTGAATGAGAAGGTCCTGCCTCAATGGAAGCATCCACGGCGGCAGAGAGGATATGTCCACCAGATTGGCATTCCAAGTCCTGCGAGGCAACGCAAGAGCAATGAGAATCACAGAAGCCCTCTCCTGTTTGATCCGAGCAATCACCCGGGGAAGGAGAGCAAACGGTGGAAACACATAAACCAAGGTGAACGACCAAGGCACCGCCAAGGCGTCTATCAGTTCAGCCTGAGGATCCCTGGACCTGGATCCGTATCTCGGGAGCTTGGCATTCTGATGAGATGCCATAAGATCCAGCTCCGGTCTGCCCCATCTGAGAATCAGGGTGGCAAAGACCTCCGGATGGAGTTCCCATTCCCCTGGATGAAACGTCTGTCTGCTCAAAAAATCCGCTTCCCAGTTGTCCACTCCTGGGATGTAGATTCCTGACAGATAACAAGAGTGAGCTTCCGTCCACCAAATTATCTTGGATACTTCTGTCATCGCTAAGGAACTCCTTGTTCCTCCCTGATGATTGATGTAAGCCACAGTCGTGATGTTGTCCGACTGAAATCGGATGAATTTGGCCGAAGCCAACGGAGGCCAAGCCTGAAGCGCATTGCTCTCAACTCCAGAATATTGATTGGAAGTAGAGACTCCGACCGAGTCCACACACCCTGAGCCTTCAGGGAATTCCAGACTGCCCCCCATCCTAGAAGACTGGTGTCCGTTGTCACTATCACCCATGAGGGACTGAGGAAGCACGTCCCTAGGGACCGATGATCCTGCGACAACCACCAAAGAAGAGAGTCTCTTGTCACCTGATCCAGATCTATCTGAGGAGACAAATTTGCATAATCTCCATTCCACTGTCTGAGAATGCTCAGTTGCAGAGGTCTGAGATGAAAATGAGCAAACGGAATGATGTCCATTGCCGCCACCATCAATCCAATTACCTCCATGCACTGAGCCACTGATGGCCGAGGATTGGACTGAAGGGATCGGCATGTATTCAGAATCTTTAACTTTCTGACTTCCGTCAAGAAGATTTTCATGGATATAGAATCTATTAAGAGTTCCCAGGAAAGGAACCCTTGTCTGTGGAATTAGTGAACTCTTTTCTAGATTCACCTTCCATCCGTGAGTCCTTAGAAAGGAAAGAACAATGTCGGTATGAGACTTTGTTAGCTGATAAGACGACGCCTGGATCAGAATATTGTCCAGATAAGGGGCCACTGCAATGCCCCGCAGCCTGAGAACTGCCAGCAGAGACCCTAGAACCTCCGTGAAGATCCTGGGTGCCGTGGCCAGCCCGAAAGGAAGGGCCACGAACTGAAAATGTTTGTCCAGAAAGGCAAACCTCAGGAACTGGTGAGGATCTCTGTGGATAGGAATATGAAGATATGCATCCTTTAAGTCCACGGTAGTCATATATTGACCCTCCTGGATCAATGGAAGAATTGTCCGATTAGTCTCCATCTTGAAGGATGGAACTCTGAGAAACTTGTTTAGACTCTTGAGATCTAAAATGGGTCGGAACGTTCCCTCTTTTCTGGGAACCACAAAAAGGTTTGAGTAAAACCCCTGCCCCTGTTCCTGTATTGGAACGGGACAAATTACTCCCATAGTGGAGAGGTCTTTTACACAACGTAAGAACGCCTCTCTTTTTATCTGGTCTACAGACAATCGTTAAAGAAGAAACCTTCCCCTTGGGAAGGAATTTTTTAACTCCAACTGATACCCTTGAGACACGATTTCTAGTGTCCAGGGATCCTGAACGTCTCTTATCCAAGCCTGGACAAAGAGAGAAAGTCTGCCCCCTACTAGATCCGGTCCCGGGTCGGGGGCCGCCCCTTCATGCTGTCTTGGGAGCAGCAGCGGGCTTCTTGGGTTGTTTACCCTTGTTCCAAGCCTGGTTTGGTCTCCAGGTGGACTTGGCTTGAGGATAAGTTCCTTCCTGTTTAGTGGAAGAGGAAGGGGGGACTCCTTTGAAATTCCGAAAGGAACGAAAATAACTCTGTCGTCCCCTTTGCTTAGATGTTTTGTCTTGAGGGAGGAGATGACCCTTACCTCCCGTAATATCAGAAATTATTTCTTTCAAATCAGGCCAGAATAGGGTCTTTCCCTTGAAAGGAATAGCCAAAAGCTTGGATTTAGAGGATACATCCGCAGACCAAGACTTTAACCATAGAGCTCTTCGGGCTATGATGGAGAATCCTGAACTCTTAGCCGCTAATTTGGCGATCTGAAAGGAAGCATCCGTAATAAAAGAATTAGCCAGCTTAAGGGCCTTAATTCTGTCCTGTATTTCCTCTAAAGAGGTCTCAGTTCTAAAAGACTCTTTTAGAGCGTCAAACCAAAAAGCAGCCGCAGTCGTGACTGTTACAATGCAGGCCGCTGGTTGCAATAAAAACCCCTGATGAATATAGAGTTTTTTGAGAAGACCCTCCAACTTCTTATCCATGGGGTCCTTGAAAGCACAACTGTCTTTGATAGGAATAGTTGTACGCTTCGCTAAGATAGAAATAGCTCCCTCCACCTTAGGGACTGTCTGCCAAGAGTCCTGAACAGTGTCAGCTATAGGGTACATTTTCTTAAAAATAGGGGAAGGGGAGAACGGGATACCCGGTCTTTCCCATTCCCTAGTAATAATATCCGAAATCCTTTTAGGAACCGGAAAAACATCAGAGTAAGAAGGGACCTCTAAGTATTTGTCCATCTTACTCAATTTCTCAGGTGGAACCGCAATAGAGTCACAGTCGTCCAGAGTCACCAAAACCTCTCGCAGTAAAAGACGGAGGTGTTCAAGTTTAAACCTGAAGGACAGGACGTCCGAATCTGTCGTGGGTACTGCACTTCCTGAGTCAGACAGTTCCCCTTCAGACAGGGCCTCCCTACCCTCCAATTCAGAGCCCTGGGAAGGTATATCGGAGATAGCCATAAAAGCATCAGAAGTCGCAGGGACCACATGGGTCTCTGTCTTGTTGCGTTTGCCTTGTAACACTGGCAACTTAGATAAAACTTTTGTAAGAGTGGATGACATAACTGTAGCCATATCCTGCAAAGTGAATGAATTGGACGCAGTTGAAGAACATGGCGGCGCTTGTGTGGGCGTTAAAGGTTGTGCTGCTTGTGGAGAAAGTAGCGGCATACCCTGAGTCTCATCAGTCTGAGAAGCATCCTTAGATATACCTGCATTAAAAAATATTTGTTCTTTACATTGTAAAGCCCTCTCAGTACATGAGGGACAAAAAATAATAGGGGGTTCCACATTGGCATCTAAACACATACTACAGGTACTAGCCTGAAATTCAGCCATGATAACAAATTTGCAATAGCAAAATTGGTTGGTTTCTTTAACGTTCCAAATATACTTAAAACCGGGTGTACTGTCTCTTTAAAAAATAAAACCGTCTAAGCGGCTGTATGCTCCGCAATAAGCTGCCTTAATTTGGAAACACTTTAAGATGTATAAAAAAATTATACTAACAATGTATAAGCTAATAAACGATTTAAGTCTAATTAGCCCCTTGCACCTCGCCACAGCTCTGCTGTGGCGCCTACCTGTCCCAAAACGAAACACAGAATAGTCGTGGATGGCACTCCTAAAGTCGCTTGTGAAGTATGCTAACACAGGCGACTTAGGCCACACCGGAGCCTAGATACATGCTGCTCCAAGACAGGATCCGGATAGAAGATGCGCGACAGCGCGCGCAAAATTCAAGCCCCTCGTGGGCGCAACTAAAGTCCCCGGAGCAATGCCAAATGGAAAATAAAAATGTCGGCTCCTATAACAGTAACACAATCACCATGTGCCCCTTCACCTAACACACACTAGACAAGTAATGTCGATATACTTTGCTAAGTATGCCACATTAACAACGTTCATACAAAGTACTGTGCACTAAACATGCTGCTCCAGGCAGATTGATCTCCCAGCGTCAAGCCCATAGAAAAACATAGCCCCAGGTTAACCCCTTAGTAGGCTACTGATTAGCCACATGAAAAAAATTGAATACTTCTGCACATTTAATTTGCAATGCAAAAATGATTACCCTCTTCCCTGTACAGGTAATTAATGCCAGTCTGTTCTGAGATACCTCAGTCTCCCCAGAATAAATGACTGTACATACCTCCATGCTGAATGCAGTATGAAGCCGTCCCCCCACAATGAAGATGTTTCTGCTCCTCACCTCCAGCACGTCTGTGGGGACAAATAGAGTCTTAGATAATATCTGCTAAGACTATCAGCAGGGCAGCAAACAATATGGGGGTATTAGCAGAGAGAGAATCTCCCCAGTCCATTGCTAAAAAGCCAGAAGCTCTAGCCCTGAGGAAAAATAGTACACACTGGTACCATTTAAAATAAAAAACTGTTGATTAAAGAATCTAAACTAACACCTCACTTTACCTCTTCCTATCACTAACACAGGCAAAGAGAATGACTGGAGTGGGAGGGAAGGGAGGAGCTATATATACAGCTCTGCTGTGGTGCTCTTTGCCTCCTCCTGCTGACCAGGAGGCAATATCCGATAAGTAAGGATGAAATCCGTGAACTCGTCATATCTTGTAAAAGAAATTAAATTATATTTTACAAGAAGGAAAAAAAAACATTTATGGAGAAAAATTTGTATTTTCAGCAGGAAGATATACAACTTGAACATACCATACATCAGAAAAAGCAGTGAATACTCCATCCTTCAAGGATTCTGGGGACATCCACCTCACAGGGAGTAATCCTTTCCCCCCCTTCCGGTAATAATCTGTCTCATAGATATCTCGGGTCATCCCAAAATCTGAAAACATAGAAACAAAGAATGCAGCTTGGAAATGCTTTGTAGATACAATGGCTGGAAAGGAGCTGAGAAACAAAAATAACTTACCTCCAATCTTCACAGTAAAATCCTCAGCCACCATACAATTACGGGCAGCCAAGTCTCTGTGTACAAACTTTTTAGCGTTAAGATATGCCATACCATCAGAGATCTCTGCTGCCATTTGGATCATCTCTTGCAGGGTAGGTGCAGGGCGGCCTGGATTATTCTATAAAACAGGAATAACAGTTCAGTGTAAATCTAGTAGCTCATTTATAATGGTCCTTACCTGGCTACTGCAGAGGAGATAAAATAACCGATGTTTCAAAATGGTGGTGCCCATTACTTTTCACTTATTTTCTAAATATTCAGATTAATATAATATAAAAACTACAGCTGCATAATATTCTCGGACTAATCTTTGCTTTTGAATATCAGTATATCTAGCATTTGTTAGGGTTTAAAGAGATATGAAACCCAAAAACTTTATTTTGTGATTCAGACAGAGAATATATTTAAAAAAAAAAAAAAATCAATTTTACGTCTGTTATCAAATTTACTTAATTCCCATGGTATTCTTTGTTGAAGAGATACCTAAGTAGGCATATGGAGAACTATATGGCAGGATATAGTGCTGCCATCTAGTACTCTTGCAAATGTATAACATTCTTGTAAAACTGCTGCCATTTACTGCTGAAGACACGCACTCTCTCCTGAGCTTACATTCCCTGCTTTTCAGCAAAAGATACAGAAAGAACAAAGAAAATCTGATAATAGAAGTAAATTAGGAAGTTGTTTAAAACTGCATGATCTGTCTATACCATCATTTGGGTTTCATACCCTTTATTATCTCTTAAAAGGTTCATATCAAAAGTATCTTATCTGTATTTTACTGGCAGGGGCTAAAATCACATATCTATCTGTGTTTCTAGAAGGGCAGAATAAGTAGTCTGTGCATATTACTAGCACCCAAGAGGAATTCAAATCAATTATATGTGTATCTATACCATATCTGTGAGTATTGAAGTCGCAAAGGGTTTAAATCATTGTCTTGCAGGGAAGGAGGAAAAATAACAGGACTAGGAGACATATACAGGAATCAAGTTTTTTTGTTTTTTAGGTACCATTTCATATATCCATGGGCTAAAGCCACTTTTTATTTTGGCAACCTAGTAATGGCCTTAGACAAATAACAAATTATACTACCTTCCCAAAATGGCGGATGCTTGAAAGTGAGGCTGAGAACAGATAAGAAAAGGAAAAGCCACCAAAGACAAACAATTACTACTGCAATGCTCTACCACTCCTCTAAGTGAGTTGAAAACTTGCTTACTAGGAGGTCACTAAGTAAAAATCTTAGTTTCTCAATTAATCTGATCCAGAATAAAACAGTCAGTTCAGCTTCCAAATGTTATGTCTACACGTCTTTTAGTAACACTGTGCTCACCTCTGCATCAGGCCGCAGTGAGCGAAGATAACTCTTAAGATCGCCATGACCCATTAACTCCATGACGACCAGTGTGGGCTGGCCTTTAGATACCACGCCTAGCAGTCGCACCTGTAAAACAGACAGAAAATTATGGTTTTAGTACATTTAAACCTTTAAAGTTTCTCAAGAAGTGGTCATTACAGCAAATCAAAAAATAAAAAGAATATACTACGATAAGACAAATACTTAAAGGGACATTAAACCCAAACATTTTCTTTCATGATTCAGACAGAGAATACAATTTTAATCAACATTCAAATTTACTTGTTATCTAATTTGCTTCATTCTTTAGATATCCTTTCTTAAAGAAATAGCAATGCACATGGGGTGAGCCAATTACATAAGGCAAATATGTGCAGCCACCAATCAGAAGCTACTGAGCCTATCTAGATATGCTTTTCAGGAAAGATTATCAAGAGAATGAAGCAAATTAGATAATAGACGTAAATTAGAAAGTTGTTAAAAATTGTATTCTCTATATGAATCATTAAAGTAAAAATGAAAATGTGGGTTTAATGTCCCTTTAAATCTCACAGATTTTAGAAGGGAAGCAGAAACTAACAGAATTATGACTGCTCTAGTATAAGTATACTGGTATCATCCATTCAAGCCTTAAGGGGTTTTGAATAATGCCTGTTCCTCTTTTTTAACCCTTCCAATTCATTAGACAGCTGTTTTTATTTTCTTACCACGTGGTGACAGATGAACCCTTTCATGACAGAAGCTTCATTAAGGAACTCTATCCTCTCCCGCACACTGGCTGACTCATTGACCGTTTTTACAGCCACACGCAACTCAGCCTCTCCTTTTATAATGTCTTTGGCAATTCCCTCGTATACCATTCCGAAAGAGCCTTGCCCCAGTTCCCGAAGCAGATTGATTTTTTCACGGGGCACTTCCCATTCATCCGGGACATACACTGTAGTGTGAAACAATCAAAACAGTAACCATAGTGAGAACCCTTAGCAAACATATTATTTTGGCATATAATAATTATGATAGAGCCAAATTAATGAACACATTTTTGCACATGTCTTCCTTTTGCATCAGTTCAAGGTAAAGCCAATCTAAGAACTATCCATATAGCTGCAGCAGAAGTCACAACTCATGAATTATATTAAAACTTTAACATTTATTTAAAGGTACATGATAACCAAATGTTGAAGCACATAAAGGTGATGCAGCAGAGCTGTAAAAAAATGTACTAGAAAATATCACCTGAACATCTATCTCTATGTAAAAAATGAAGATATTTTACCTCAAATTTCCTAAGTATTCACATCCCATTGTAAAGAGACTTTAACCCCTTAGTGACCAGACCATTTTTCAGTTTTCTTACCGTTAAGGACCAGGGCTATTATTACATTTCTGCAGTGTTTGCGTTTTGCTGTAATTTCCCTCTTACTCATTTACTGTACAAACACATATTATGCACTGTGTTTCTCGCCATTAAATATCATATCATTTACTATAATTTTTTTTTTATAAAATATGATGAAAAAATGGAAAAAACACACACTTTTTCTAACTTTGACCCACAAAATCTGTTACATATCTACAATTGCCAAAAAAACAACCAAGCTAAATAGTTTCTAAATTTTGTCCTGAGTTTAGAAATACCCAATGTTTACATGTTCTTTGCTTTTTTTTCAAGTTATAGTGAAATAAATACAACTAGCACTTTCAAACCATTTTTTTTTTTTCAAAATTTGTGTGTTCAGGAATCCCTGAATAACCCTTTACATGTATATATATATTTTTAGTAGACAACCCAAAGTATTGATCTAGGCCCATTTTGGTATATTTCATGCCACCATTTCACTGCCAAATAAAAAAAACGTGTTAATCTTTTCGCAATTTTAGTTTAACAAATCCCTGTTTCATGTGCCTGCTTTGGGGTTCTTCATACGCAGTTGCGGTGCGTGGGATCCTTGTGACTTTTTTTTTATATATATATATATATATATATATATATATATATATATCTGAAATTATTTACAAACAGTGTGTGCAATTATGGCACAAATGGTTGTAAATGCTTCTCTGGGATCCCATTTGTTCAGAAATAGCAGACATATATGGCTATGGCATTGTTTTTTGGTATTTAGAAGGCCGCTAAATGCCGCTGTGCACCACACTTGTATTATGCCCAGCAGTGAAGGGGTTAATTAGGTAGCTTGTAGAGTTAATTTTAGCTTTAGTGTAGAGATCAGCCTTCCACCTGACACATCCCCTCTCAAACAGCTTTCTTCCATCCCCCACCTCAACATTGTCACAGCCATCTTAAGTACTGGCAGAAAGTCTGCCAGTAAAAAAATAAAGGTCTTTTAAAAAAAATTAAAAAAAAATTCTGAAGTGTAGGATACCCCATTAACCCCCAACCTCCCTGATCCTCCCCAAACAGCTCTCTAAGCCTCCCCCTCAACCTATTGGCCGCAATCTTAGGTACTGGCAGCTGTCTGGCAGTACCCAGTTTGCTCTAAATTATTATGCTTACCTGATAAATGTATTTATTTCCAGTCATGGAGAGTCCATGAAGCATTCTAATTACTAGTGGGATATTCACTCCTGGCCAGCAGGAGGAGGCAAAGAGCACCCCAGCAGAGCTGTTAAGTATCACTTCCCTCACCCATAACCCCCAGTCATTTGGTTGAAGGGAAACGGAAAAAACATAATTTATGCTTACCTGATAAATTTATTTCTCTTGTAGTGTATCCAGTCCACGGATCATCCATTACGTGTGGGATTTTCTCCTTCCCAACAGGAAGTTGCAAGAGGATCACCCACAGCAGAGCTGCTATATAGCTCCTCCCCTCACTGCCATATCCAATCATTCGACCGAAACAAGCCGAGAAAAGGAGAAACCATAGGGTGCAGTGGTGACTGTAGTTTAATTAAAATTTAGACCTGCCTGAAAAGGACAGGGCTGGCCGTGGACTGGATACACTACAAGAGAAATAAATTTATCAGGTAAGCATAAATTATGTTTTCTCTTGTTAAGTGTATCCAGTCCACGGATCATCCATTACTTGTGGGATACCAATACCAAAGCTAAAGTACACGGATGATGGGAGGGACAAGGCAGGAACTTAAACGGAAGGAACCACTGCCTGTAGAACCTTTCTCCCAAAAACAGCCTCTGAAGAAGCAAAAGTATCAAATTTGTAAAATTTGGAAAAAGTATGAAGGGAAGACCAAGTTGCAGCCTTGCAAATCTGTTCAACAGAGGCCTCATTTTTAAAGGCTCAGGTGGAAGCCACAGCTCTAGTAGAATGAGCTGTAATCCTTTCAGGAGGCTGCTGTCCAGCAGTCTCATAGGCTAAACGGATTATACTCCGAAGTCAAAAAGAAAGAGAGGTTGCCGAGGCCTTCTGACCTCTCCTCTGTCCAGAGTAAACAACAAACAGGTTAGATGTTTGGCGAAAATCTTTAGTTGCCTGTAAGTAAAACTTCAAGGCACGGACTACGTCTAGATTATGCAAAAGACGTTCCTTCTTTGAAGAAGGATTAGGACATAATGATGGAACAACAATCTCTTGATTGATATTCTTGTTCGAAACCACCTTAGGTAAAAACCCAGGTTTTGTATGCAGAACAACTTTATCTGAATGAAAGATCAGATAAGGAGAATCACAATGTAAGGCAGATAACTCTGAGACTCTTCGAGCCGAGGAAATAGCCATCAGAAAAAGAACTTTCCATGAAAGAAGTTTGATATCAATAGAATGAAGGGGTTCAAACGGAACCCCTTGAAGAACTTTAAGAACCAAGTTTAAGCTCCATGGAGGAGCAAAAGGTTTAAACACAGGCTTAATTCTAACTAAAGCCTGACAAATTGCCTGAACGTCTGGAACTTCTGCCAGACACTTGTGTAAAAGAATAGACAGAGCAGAAATCTGTCCCTTTAAAGAACTAGCTGATAATCCTTTGTCCAAACCCTCTTGGAGGAAGGACAATATCCAAGGAATCCTAACCCTACTCCATGAGTAATTCTTGGATTCACACCAATGAAGATATTTACGCCATATCTTGTGGTAAATTTTCCTGGTGACAGGCTTTCGTGCCTGTATTAAGGTATCAATTACAGACTCAGAGAAGCCATGCTTTGATAGGATCAAGCGTTCAATCTCCATGCAGTCAGTCTCAGAGAAAGTAGATTTGGATGATTGAAAGGACCTTGTATTAGAAGGTCTTGTCTCAGAGGCAGAGTCCATGGTGGAAAGGATGACATGTCCACTAGGTCTGCATACCAGGTCCTGCGTGGCCACGCAGGCGCTATCAATATCACCAATGCTCTTTCCTGTTTGATTTTGGCAATCAGACGAGGGAGCAGAGGAAACGGTGGAAACACATAAGCCAGGTTGAAGAACCAAGGCGCTGCTAGAGCATCTATCAGTGCCGCTTCTGGGTCCCTGGACATGGATCCGTAACAAGGAAGCTTGGCGTTCTGGCGAGACGCCATGAGATCCAATTCTGGTTTGCCCCAACGGAGAACCAATTGAGCAAACACCTCCGGATGGAGTTCCCATTCCCCCGGATGAAAAGTCTGACGACTTAGAAAATCCGCCTCCCAGTTCTCTACACCTGGGATATGGATCGCTGACAGGTGGCAAGAGTGAGTCTCTGCCCAGCGAATTATCTTGGAGACTTCTGACATCGCTAGGGAACTCCTGGTTCCCCCTTGATGGTTGATGTAAGCCACAGTCGTGATGTTGTCCGACTGAAATCTGATGAACCTCAGTGTTGCTAGCTGAGGCCAAGCCAGAAGAGCATTGAATATTGCTCTTAACTCCAGAATATTTATTGGGAGGAGTTTCTCCTCCTGAGTCCATGAACCCTGAGCCTTCAGGGAGTTCCAGACTGCACCCCAACCTAGAAGGCTGGCATCTGTTGTTACAATTGTCCAATCTGGTCTGCGAAAGGTCATACCCTTGGACAGATGGGCCCGAGATAACCACCAGAGAAGAGAATCTCTGGTTTCCTGATCCAGATTTAGTAGAGGGGACAAATCTGTGTAATCCCCATTCCACTGACTGAGCATGCATAATTGCAGCGGTCTGAGATGCAGGCGCGCGAATGGCACTATGTCCATCGCCGCTACCATTAAGCCGATTACTTCCATGCACTGAGCCACCATGGGGCGCGGAATGGAGTGAAGAACACGGCAAGCATTTAGAAGTTTTGATAACCTGGACTCCGTCAGGTAAATTTTCATTTCTACAGAATCTATTAGAGTCCCTAGGAAGGAAACCCTCGTGAGAGGAGATAGAGAACTCTTTTCTTCGTTCACTTTCCACCCATGCGACCTCAGGAATGCCAGAACTATCTCTGTATGAGATTTTGCAATTTGAAAGCTTGACGCCTGTATCAGGATATCGTCCAGGTAAGGAGCCTCGCAGTCTTAGGACCGCCAGAAGTGAGCCCAGAACCTTTGGAAAAATTCTTGGGGCTGTAGCCAACCCGAATGGAAGAGCTACAAATTGGTAATGCCTGTCTAGAAAGGCAAAACTCAGGAACTGATGATGATTCTTGTGAATCGGAATGTGAAGGTAGGCATCCTTTAAGTCCACTGTGGTCATGTATCCCTCTTGGATCATGGGTAAAATGGTTCGAATAGTTTCCATCTTGAATGACGGAACTCTGAGGAATTTGTTTAGGATCTTTAAATCCAAAATTGGTATGAAGGTTCCCTCTTTTTTGGGAACCACAAACAGATTTGAATAAAACCCCTGTCCTTGTTCCGTCCGCGGAACTGGATGGATCACTCCCATTACAAGGAGATCTTGTACGCAGCTTAGGAATGCCTCTTTCTTTATCTGGTTTGCAGATAATCTTGAAAGGTGAAATCTCCCTTGTGGAGGAGAAGCTTTGAAGTCCAGAAGATATCCCTGAGATATGATCTCCAACGCCCAGGGATCCTGAACATCTCTTGCCCACGCCTGGGTGAAGAGAGAGAGAGAGAGTCTGCCCCCTACTAGATCCGTTGTCGGATAGGGGGCCGCTCCTTCATGCTGTCTTAGAGGCATCAGCAGGCTTTCTGGCCTGCTTGCCCTTGTTCCAGGACTGGTTAGGTTTCCAGGCCTGCTTGGATTGAGCAAAAGTTCCCTCTTGTTTTGAAGCAGAGGAAGTTGATGCTGCACCTGCCTTGAAATTTCGAAAGGCACGAAAATTAGCAATATATAAAACGTTACTGTGCCTTTAAGAGAAACAAATTTTGACAAAATTTGAAATAACAGTGAAAAAAGGCAGTTACACTAACAAAATTTTTACAGTGTATGTAACAAGTCAGCAGAGCATTGCACCCACTTGCAAATGGATGATTAACCCCTTAATAACAAAAACAGAATAATAAATGACAAAAACGTTTTTTAAACACAGTCACAACTGCCACAGTCTACTGTGATTGTTACCCTCCTCAAACACGACTTTGAAGCCTTTTGAGCCCTTCAGAGATGTCCTGTATCATGCAGAGGGAAGCTGAATGTCTCTGTCAGTATTTTTATCTGCACAGAAAAGCACTAAAATAGGCCCTTCCCACTCATATTGCAACAGTGGAAAGCTTCAGGAAACTGTTTCTAGGCAAAAATAAAGCCAGCCATGTGGAAAAAAAAACTAGGCCCCAATAAGTTTTGTCACCAAACATATATAAAAACGATTAACATGCCAGCAAACGTTTTATATTACACTTTTATAAGAGTATGTATCTCTGTTAATAAGCCTGATACCAGTCGCTATCACTGCATTTAAGGCTTAACTTACATTAATCCGGTATCAGCAGCATTTTTCTAGCAAATTCCATCCCTAGAAATATATTAACTGCACATACCTTATTGCAGGAAAACCTGCACGCCATTCCCCGTCTGAAGTTACCTCACTCCTCAGAATATGTGAGAACGGCAGTGGATCTTAGTTACTTCTGCTAAGATCATAGAAATCACAGGCAGATTCTTCTTCTAATGCTGCCTGAGATGAAACAGTACACTCCGGTACCATTTAAAAATAACAAACTTTTGATTGAAGTTAAAAAACTAACTATAATACACCACTCTCCTCTTAGTACGTCCATCTTTGTTGAGAGTTGCAAGAGAATGACTGGATATGGCAGTGAGGGGAGGAGCTATATAGCAGCTCTGCTGTGGGTGATCCTCTTGCAACTTCCTGTTGGGAAGGAGAATATCCCACAAGTAATGGATGATCAGAGGACTGGATACACTTAACAAGAGAAAGAAGATAACGCAAGGGTATAGAGGTACCTGAAGACTAGACAAAAAAACTGCCGTCTTAATTTGAATAAGGATGGGTCGTGGACTCTCCATGCCTGGAAATAAATAAATTTTTCAGGTAAGCATAAATTTTGTTTTCTTTCCTATGGCATGGATAGTCCACAAAATAATCTAATTACAAGTGGTAACCAATACCCAAACTATAGAACACAGAATGAATAGGGAGGGAGAACAAGACAGGCAGACCTAAACTAAAGGCACCACCGCTTGAAGAAGTTTTCTCCAAAAAGAAGCCTTAGCAGAGGCAAAAGTATCAAATTTGTAGAATTTGGAAAAAGTATAAATAGAGGACCAAGTGGCCGCCTTACAGATTTGCTTCACAGAAGCTTCATTTTTGAAAGCCCATGAAGATGAAACAGCTCTAGTGGAATGAGCCGTAATTCTCTTAGGAGGCTGCTGTCCAGCTGTCTCATAAGCTAAACGGATAACAATTCTCAACCAGAGAGAAATAGTGGTAGAAGTGGCTTTCTGACCCCTACACTTACCAGAGAAAACAATAAACAGGGCAGAAGTCTGCCGAAGATCTTTAGTTGCTTGAAGGTAAAATTTAAGAGCACGCACAACATCCAAGTTATGCAAAAGACGTTCCTTCTGGGAAGAAGGATTAGGACAAAAAAGAAGGGACAATAATTTCCTGATTAATATTGCAATCTGACACTACCTTAGGGAAAATCCCCAGCTTAGTACGAAGGACCGCATTATCAGCATGAAAAATAAGGGAATCACACTGCAGAGCCGAAAGTTTGGAAACTCTGCGAGCAGAAGAAATAGCAAGAAGAAACAAAACCTTCCAAGATAGCAATTTAATACTAACAGAATGCATTGGCTCAAACGGAGCCTGCTGCAAGACTCTAAATCTGTTGCTCCTCCTTGGAGTCTTAACCTTGTTTTTAAACAGAGGCCTGATTATGACAAAGGCCTTAACAAAAGACTGATCATCTGGCAGAACTGCCAGACGTTTATGCAGAAGAATAGACAAAGCAGAAATCTGACCCTTTAAAGTACTGACTGACAAACCTATCTCCAGGCCCTCCAGAAGAAAAGCCAAAATTTGAGGAACCCTTACTTTGTTCCCAGAAAAGCCTTTTGAATCACACCAATGAAGGAATTTACACCATACCCTATGGTAAATTCTGCAGGTAACGGTTTACGATCCTAAAGCATAGTATTTATGACTTTCTCAGAGAAGCTACGTCTAACCAAACTTAGACGTTCAATCTCTAAGCAGTCAGCTTTAGAGAAACCAGATTTGGATGAAGAAAGGGACCCTGAAGTAGAAGGACCTTCCTGAAAGGTAACATCCACGGCGGAAGAGATTACTTTATCGCCGCAAACCAGATCCTGCGAGGCCATGCAGGAGCTATTAGAATCACAGAAGCTCTCTCCTGTTTGATGCAAGCAATTACTCGTAGAAGCAATGCAAACGGAGGAAACAGGTATGCTAGATTGAAGCTCCAAGGAACCGCTAGAGCATCTACCAGAATGGATTGAGGATCACTTGACCTTGAACCGTACTTTGGAAACTTGGTGTTTTGACGAGACGCCATTAGATCCAACTCCGGAACCACCCCACCTGAGAGTTATCATTGTAAAAACCTCTGGGTGGAGAGCCCACTATCTGGGATGAAAAGTCTGTCTGCTTAGAAAATCCGCCTCCCAGTTGTCCACCCCTGGTATGTGGATGGCAGAGAGATGGCAATCCTGAGACTCAGCCCACTGAAGAATGTAAGACACATCCTTTATTGCCAAGGAACTCCGAGTTCCTCCCTGGTGAATGATGTAGGCCACCGAGGTGATGTTGTCCAACTGAAAACTGATAAATCGGACCAAAGCTAGTTCAGGCCAAGCTATTAAAGCATAGAAAATTGCTCTCAACTCCAAGATGTTTATTGAAAGAGGCGACTCCTCTGGAGTCCATAGACCCTGTGTCTCTAAGAAACCCCAAACTGCTCCCCAGCCTAACAGGCTGGCGTCCGTGGTCACAATCACCCAGGAAAGCCTCAGGAAGCATGTGCCCCGAGACAGATGGTCCTGTAAAACCCATCATGAAAGTGAGACTCTTGTTGGGGAATCCAAATTGATCTTTTCTAAGAGATCTGAGTGGTCCTCGCTCCATTGACTGAGCATGCATAGCTGCAGAGGTCTCAGATAGAACCCAAGCAAAAGGAATGATGTCCATGGAGGCAACTATCAGTCCAATCACCTCCATGCATTGAGCCACAGAAAGACTAATAGCAGACTGGAGAGACAGGCAAGAAACATGAAGCTTGGGATTTCTGAGGTCCGTCAGAAAAATCTTCATGGACAGGGAATCTATGATTGTTCCCAAGAAACAAACCCTTGTATCTGGAACAAGGGAACTCTTTCCCAGACTCACTTTCCACCCGTGGGAACGTAGAATAGACAACAACATCTCGGTATGAGATCTTGCTAGATGAAAAGATGGAGCTTGAACTAGAAAGTCGTCTAGATAAGGTGCCACAGCAATACCCTGGGACCTCACTACTGCCAGAAGAGCCCCCAGAACCTTTGTAAAAATTCTGGGAGCTGTAGCAAGGCCAAAAGGAAGGGCAACAAACTGGAAATGTTTGTCCTGGAAGGCAAACCTTAGATACTAGTAATGATCCCTGTGAATAGGAATATGAAGATACACATACTTCAGATCTATGGTCGTCATGAACTGACCCTTTTGGATCAAAGGAAGAATAGAATGGATGGCCTCCATCTTGAAGGACGGAACCCTGAGGAATTGATTGAGACACTTTAGGTCCAGAATGGGATGAAAAGTGCCCTCCTTTTTGGGAACTACAAATAGATTTGAATATAATCCTAGACCCTGTTCACTCCCAGGGATGATAGGTCCTTTACGCAGTTTAAGAAGGCCTCTGTTTTTATCTGATTCACAGATAACCTTGACAGGTGGAACCTGCCCCTGGGAGGACAAGATTTGAATTCTATTCTATAACCGTGGGATACTATATCTATGGCCCAAAGATCTGGAACATTGCGTGAATCAACGGAAAGCTTCTTAGCTTGCTTCCCCCTATTCCAAGGCTGACTGGACCTCCAAGAAGACTTGGATTGATCCGATTTGGAAAAGGAAGACGTCTGTCCCTTAAAGTTACGAAAGGAACGAAAATTTGAATTCTGGCGACCCTATTCATTTTATCCTGAGGTAGGAAAGAACCCGTCCACCTGTATTGTCAGAAATAATTTCTGCCAGACCTGGTCCAAACAAGGATTTACCCTTATAAGGCAGAGATAAAAGCTTGGACTTGGATGTAACATCTGCAGACCAAGATTTTAACTTGTGAGCTCTGCGAGCGAAAACAGTAAAACCAGAAATCTTAGCACCCAACCTAAGAACTTGCATGTTAACATCACAAATAAAGGTATTGCCTAGCTTGAGAGCCTTGATCCTATCTTGGATCTCCTCTATAGGATCAGATAAATCATTGCACCAATAAGATGCCCCTGCAACTGTAGCAATACTAGCAACAGGTTGCCACTGTAATCCCTGATGAATGTACATCTTCTTCAAAAATGCCTCGAGTTTCTTATCCATGTGATCCTTGAAATAACTATCTTCTATAGGAATAGAAGTTCTTTTAGCCAGAGCAGAGATAGCTCTCTTTAACCTTGGGCACTGTGCGCCATGGGTCACGAATAGAGTCAGCAACAGGGAACATCTTTTTAAAAACAGGGGACGGAGAAAAAGGAATCCCTGGTTTATCCCATTCCCAAGTTATAATATCTGCCATACGGTCTGGAACTGGAAATACTTCCAAGATGAGGGTACATCATATACCCTATTAAGCTTACTAGACCTCTTTGGATTTTCTGCAACAGATTTGGATTCTTCCAAAGTAGCAAGAACCTCCTTCAAAAGAACTCGAAGGTGTTCTAACTTAAATCTGAAATTAATCTCCTCTGAATCTGCAAAATTTGTCACTACAGTATCAGAATCTGACAATTTCCCCCCATAAGCCACTAAAGAATCATCCTCATCAGATAATTGAGACAAACTGACTAACACAGCTTTAGCGGAGTCAGCCTTACTAACATCAATATGTTTAGATTTCCTCTTTCATTTACCAGAAACCTTTGGAAAAGCTGAAGAAACAGAAGAAATAATCTGCGCAGCGAAATCCCCAGGTAAAAAAACAAACCAGGAGGTTGAGAGGAACCGCAGGGCACTGCATGTAAAGCTTGAGGCATCTTATATTTAAACTTTAAAGTTTTATTTAAACATGTAGAGCAAAACTGTACAGAAGGAATTATTTTAGCCTCCAAACACAATAAGCATTTTCTTTCTTAAGATATGGTGAGTCCATGACATCATCAATTACTGTTGGGAATGTCACTCCTGGCCAGCAGGAGGAGGCAAAGAGCACCACAGCAAAGCTTTTAAGTATCACTCCCCTTCCCACAAACCCCAGTCATTCTCTTTGCCTTGGTGCATGGAGGAGGTGAAGTTTTGGTGTCTGAAGAAAATTTAATTTCCTTCGCTTCAAGCAAGTTTTTGGATCTAGACATACTTCACATTAATCTCTTCAGTAGGGTAGTGGTGGCTTTAAAGCAGTTAGGAACTTATGAGGTAGGCCTCGCTGCGTTTTCCTAACATATTTGCTGCCCTTGTATGGAAAGCCAGAGTAGGTTCTTTCTTTTTTCCATAGGTCTCTGTAAGGAGTGGAGTCCTTTCATACTGTGTGAGCTGTCCTCCTGCCCGACAGCTAGATGTGCAGGTAAGTGCATTTTGTCTTCTGGGGCTAGGAGGCTGTCACTGAAGGGGTTAACCTTAAGACTGCAATATACTTGGGACTAGAATCCTGTGTACAGATTTATTTATGTCAGTAGGCAGGCACTCTGTGTATGTGATCTGGAGACATGGGTTAACCTCCTTTATGGAAAGGAAGGCGTTAAAGGGACACTGGACCCATTTTTTTTTTCTTTTGTGATTCAGATAGAGCATGCCATTTTAAGCAACTTTTTAATTTACTCCTATTATCAAATTTTCTTTAATCTATTGCTATCTTTATATGAAAAAGAAGGCATAGACCCATGGACAGCACTTGTTTATTGGTGCTGTCCAATCAGCAAGGACAACCCAGGTTGTTCACCAAAAATGGGCCGGCATCTAAACTTACATTCTTACTTTTCAAATAAGGATACCAAGAGAATGAAGAAAATGTTATAATATGAGTAAATTAGAAAGTTGCTTAAAATTGCTTGTTCTATCTGAATCACAAAAGAAAAAATTTGGGTTCAGTGTCCCTTTAACCACTTATTTTGGCTCATGAGTTTATGCAGGGTTAATTTGACAAATCACACTTAGTTCTGGTAATATGTAGGAACGTGGTGTTTTGGGGCACTTTAATTATCGCAGATACAATCTTTAAGCCGTCTTAGACTTAGCTATGAGCTACAGGAAGCGGCTTCATTTTATTACACTCCTTTTCCGGATTGAAACGTGCGCTTTAGAGTAGTTGTGGAGCTTCACAGACCGGTCACGTGAGCTCTGAGTTCCGATCTTTGGAGACATACGGAGCGATTGTGACTGCTTCTCTGGCTGAGTCGGATCTATCCTTGCACTCGATCGCTACGAGGGGGCAGGTAGGCACCTCAGTCATAGACTAAGGTGTAGAGGTGCGCTTAGGAACCTTAGTTGACTTCTTGACTTATAAGGGGCAAAATATTAGAGTGATTGTCTTTACATCATAAGATAAAGCATTAACTCTGTATATTGGTGGACGCTAGGTTTGCACCGATACCATTTTTTTAAGACCGAGTACAAGTACCGATACTTTTTTTTCAAATACTCACCGATACCAATTACCGATACTTTTTAATGTCATGACAGTTTACCAAGCACAATACAGACTAATGATTTAAGATCGCTTCTTTATAATTATGAACTGTATCTCAAAATACATTTTGAAATAATAAAACAGTTTTATGTGCTTGTTGTCACAACGTTCATAGAACATGTTTATAAATAAAATTATTACATTAACATATATAAATAATATCAACAATAAATGCAGCAGCTTGAACTGGAAAGCTACAATTTAAAGGGGCAATTACTGGATGCAATTGGGTTGTAGGGTGCCTATATAACTGATAAATCTGACACTTGTAGTTAATACAAAGTCATATAATTTAATTCTGAAAATAATATTGGGGAAGTAGTATCCCAGTAATCCCCTTTGAGAAAAATGGGGCATTTGTATTCTACTGACTCAACAGAAAATATGGCTGGTCTTCATATTTTTCCAGGGCTGCTTTTTATTCCCAGTCCAGCCCTGGCTAAGGGTGTTCCTCAGAGTACAGTATATTTTGAGCATAATTGTGCAAGATGAGAGGCTTCCAGCTGTAAAATAGCAGCTTTTGGAGCACTGCTCTGACGTACAATAATACAAATAACAGCAATTTGTATTGGCAGAACAGAAGTGAACAATTTTTAGTTAAGTCTCCACTCCAGCTTAAAACAAAATGGGAACATGCAGTTTGAAAAACGCCACAATATGGCATATGGGTAGGAATTGGAGGTATCGGTTTAAGTATCGGTGCAAATACTTGGTATCGGCACCGATACCGATACTAGTATTGGTGCAACCCTAGTGGACGCAGTTTATTTTTTCTAGATAAAGACACTACTGTGTTTTTTATTTAAAGGGCCAGTACCTTAATAAACAATACATTTTTTGTTTATTTTGCTAACCAAGTTTTCTGCATAATGAAACAGGATCCTGCTCCTATGGACAGGTGTCTGCTTTGTTTAAATAATCAAATTGTGCCACCCTTGCAATTTTGTTCCTCTTGTAATCTGCATGTTAGCATCACAGATGAACGAATGTGCTACCCTTAAGGCCTCGATTCGTTCTAGAATCTTGAGGGGAGTCACCACCTCGACCATGGCTGATAGAGCGTCACATCAATAGGTAGCCACACCAGCCACTGTAGCGACCGCCGCCGCAGGTTGGAAAACGAACCCCATGAGTTGGAACATCATCCGCAACACGGACTCCATCTTTTTATCCATGGGTTCCTTGAAAGAGGAATAGTCGTTCTCTTAGCGAGCGTGGAGATAGCACCATCCACCTTAGGGACGGTTCCCCACAGTTCAAGCTGCACGCCTGGAACGGGGAAAAGCTTTTTAAAAGAAGAGGGGGGAAAAAAGGACGAACCAAGTTTCTCCCATTCATTCTTAATAATGTTAGCCATCTTGACTGGAACCGGGAAGGCCTCGGGCACTACCCTGTCCTCGTAAACCCTATCCAATTTAGGGATCGAAGGTTCCTCCAGTAGCTTCGGTTCTGGAACCTCCAATGTAGCAAATACCTCTTTCAGCAGAAAGCGCAAATGCTCCATCTTAAATTTAAAATCTGCTTCCTCCGCGGACGGAGGCCTAGAAGTGGCCGATTCCGACCCAGAAGTGACATCCTATAATAACTCAGAGTTGTCCTCCTCAGCGGATAATCTGTCAGAGACATCCAGCGGAGTCTAAGACCCCTGAGACGGATACCAGTGCCGTACCTTCCGCTTGCGCTTAGTAGGGCGAGGCATCTCATTAATGGCCGCAGAAACCGCTGTCTGTAACTGATCAGCAAAGTCTGGAGGCCAAAGGGACCCTTCCGTAGGAGGATTAGTAGTGCCCTGGAGATGATTGTAGGGAACGTACCTCATGGGGCGGAGAACCCTCAGAGGTGGATGGCTCAGTCGTACTAAATACTTTATTCTTTTTGGATATAGCAATATTGTCAAAGCATGTGGAACAGAGTTGCGTAGGCAGTTCGACTGGAACCTCCTCACAATATACACAGTTAATTGGTTTAGATAAAGAGTGAGTATCCTCTAATATATCAGAGTCCTCCATAGCTTGCGCCTTTATTATGGACTTGATCAAAAAATAAATGGCACCTTTATCCCAATGGTCAGGGCACTCACCACCTCCTATGACCCGGACTACAAGAAACAGCTTTCGTCTCCTCCGAATGCAGGTCAAGAAAGGGGAAGTTACAGAGGCCACAGGACCGCCCCTGCACTCGAGAGAGAGACGCCCCAAAAAATCCTGCCTCAATCTCTCGCTAATGAACTGACTGTTCCACACTGACGGAGCCTCATCTCACACAAATGCGGCAGAAACACAATAAACAATATTATGCATAATAAAATACCCCCTGTTCAATAACCCCCTTACGAGGGTATTACTCTAGATTCTATAAAGATAAAGGAGCCACACTGTGACACTGTCTTCTTGCGTTATTAAATATATATAAATGAAATGATCTTACCAGAATCAATGCCGTGGAACAGGAACATGGTCCTTCAAGTGTGACAGCGTAGTAGCATCGCTCCTGATATGGACTTGAGAGAAGAAAAGCAGGCAGCGAAACTCGTCAACGCTAATTGCTAATGCAGCTGTTAAACTGAGTCGGGATGGGTTCGCAGAAAGACTCTCCCTGCATCTCCGGACTCTAAAATTCACCCATGCACTCACTGAGAGGCTGACAGGACTACTTAAAACTCCAGTCCCATTTCGAAGAGTACTACCCTCCATAAGAGACTACTCCGAATCTTCCAACACTTCTCTGCCAACCTCCTGTGACGAAAGGCAAAGAATGACTGGGGGAGTTGGGGAGGTATTTAAGCCTTTGGCTGGGGTGTCTTTGCCTCCTCCTGGTGGCCAGGTTCTTAATTCCCACAAGTAATGAATAAAGCAGTGGACTCTCCTCCCATTAAGATGGAAAACAAAAAAACAACTTTGGCTGAAGCAGAACATGCACCAACTGTTGGCATCTCGCTGTCTACTAGGAGGGGAACAAGTCCAAAGGATTTCTGTAACGTTTCGACCAAGCTTAAAGTGTCATAAAGCTATAACCCACTAATTTATCAATTCAGAAATTATTATTATTATTAGCAACAAAATAACTAAAAGAATAATTAAAAAACTGCTATGTCAGCTGTTTACTCACCATCACTTGCACTCAAATATTCAGGGTTAGAGGAAGCATACAGTGGTCCTGTGGGTCCTTCTGCATTTCTGAGTGAACAGAACAGATCATTGTGTTATTCCCAGTCTATTTTCCAAACTATTATATACTGTATGTGCTTTATTTTGGCATTCATTATTCGTTAGAGAAATGAAATGTCGAAAATGCGCCTGGTCTGTGGCATTTGGCGCCGGATTTATTAAAGTAAAAGTGCCACATATAGATATCTGTATGTTGCACTTTTACTCTAATAAATCTGGCGCCAAAATAAGCTGTATGCCTCAGACTGTGGCCATTTTCGGCATTCATTTAACTAACAGATAATAAATGCAGAAATAAAAATGCAATTGTAACCTATTTGATATGATTAACACATGGCTAACCAAATTTCAATGTTTCTAATAACCAAGGGTTCTATATTTAGACAATTATGTATCAATTGCTTTTTTTTTTTATTTTATTATTATTTACTGAAACTGTAGAACCTCAATTAGCATTAAGTTGCAGAACATAATTGCTGTTTATTCTCTTGTACACTGGATGCAGTGGAAGCTGAAAGTATTTTCCAGAAAAAAGAAATGCCAAAACAAGGGGTTATAATCTTAAATTAGAGGGTAGCAGATTCAGGAGAAATGTGAGGAAGCGTTTTTCTTTTACAGAAAGGGTGGTGGATTCATGGAATAAACTTCCAATAGAGGTGGTAAAGACAAAGACTGTAAAATAATTAAAAATTGCCTGGGGCATGCATAAGGCTATCCTAAGGAAACAGTAATATGTAATATTGGTAGACTTGATGGGCCTTTTGGTTCTTATCTACTGTCAATTCTATGTTTCATACAGACTACAAAAGATAAGAGAATCCTCAGGTAACTTACTTTTTTTTCATATACAAAATGATACAACACAATACAGAAACGATGACTGCAATCACAGCAACGGCAATGCCCACAACAATGTTCACCGTATAGTAATTGTTGTCTGAGAAAGAAAAGGAAAATATTAAATTAATAAACTATACAAAATTGAAATTTGATGTAAAATATTATACAGAGATACAAAAACATGCAAAGAAAACTCGACATATACAGTTGCAGCATCGCTAGTGATAACATTACATGCTCTAACAAATAAAGCACATCATTTTATCACTATACAGGTAGCCCTCAGTTTACGCCGGGGTTAGGTTCCAGAAGGAATGGTTGTAAATCGAAACCGTTGTAAATTGAAACCCAGTTTATAATGTAAGTCAATGGGAAGTGAGGGAGATAGGTTCCAGGCCCCTCTCAAAATTGTCATAAGTAACACCTAATACATTATTTTTAAAGCTTTGAAATGAAGACTTTAAATGCTAAACAGCATTATAAACCTAATAAAATAATCACACAACACAGAATATATAATTGAACTAAGTTAAATTAACAAAAACATTTGCTAAACAGCATTATAAACCTAATAAAATAATCACACAACACAGACTTCATTTGCATTTTTCTGCAAACAGTTCTTTCTATGCATTCCAATCTGGACTGATTTATAGACAGGAAGATCTTGTTCCTTTGTAATCTGCTCGATAGCTCAGGTCTGGTTAAACTGATTAATTTCAGCTTGCTTGGCTTTGCTGCAAAACAAGCGGACAGCTCCACCTACTGGCTATTTTAATAAATGCACTGCTTCTCAATGCTTTTCAATAGCAGTCACATGACTAGAAAAAAAGGTTGTTATTCTGAAACGGTGTAAATTGAACCGTTGTAAAACGAGGGCCACCTGTAATGCCCTTTTAAGAGTTCAGGGATTACCAATTATCAATTTTGCTTAGTTTGTATCCTTGTTAAGAGTAATCGTAGCTGAGCTTAGGAGTGTGCACATGTCTAGAGCCACCTTGCAGCAGTGTTTGCAACAATGTTTATAGCAATGTTATACAAAGTTGCAAATATTGCAGCCATTGACTGCTTAAGATGCATGAACACTCCTAAGCTCAGCTAGGATTACTCTTTAAAAAGGATACAAACTAAGCAAAATTGATAATAGAAGTAGATTGGAAAGTTGATTAAAATGGCATGTTCTGAGTCTTGAAAGTTTAATTCTGGCTTTACTGTCCCTTTAAGGTTTTTTTTCTTCTTTTTTATTTTCTAAATGTATTATATTATTATATTCTTTACTGGAAAAAAAGTATGTTGTTAAATGTAGTTACAGACAAATGAGAACTTATTGCCACTATATTTCACACTATACTCTTAGTCAACTTATGGAGTAATATTTGAGCATTATTCCTTCAACTTTTTATCAAAGCAGAGACTTAAAGGGCCATGATACCCAAATGTTGAAGCACTTGAAAGTGATGCAGCATAGCTGTAAAAAGCTGACTAGAAAATATCACCTGAACATCTCTATGTAAAAAAGAAAGAAATTTAAACTCAAAATGTCCTAAGTATTCACACCCCATTCACAAGGAAGTATTCACAAGAAAGTTTACTATGAAACCTCATAAGAGTTAAGTGAAATCTCATGAGATCAAAGTAAAAAAAGTTCATGACCTCAGCACTGCTGATGCCGATTGGCTGCTGTTCATTTCTTATTTATTTTTTTACCTGCAGCTGGACACAGCAGCTGAGTATAACTTTTTACACAGCACTTACTCTGGTGAGCTGAGGAGATTGTGAGGTAAAATATCTTCCTTTTTTACATAGAGATGCTCAGGTGATATTTTCCTGTCAGCTTTTTACAGTTATACTGCATCACTTTGAAGTGATTTAGCATATAAATATTATGTCCCTTTAATAATTATTTTAACCAAGAAGCATCCTGTTTTTGGATATTATGTTTGTTTCAATAATTCCAATGCTGGTATTGTCCATTGTTCACAAAATAGTGAATCAACATGTCTGACACTCAAATTTCATACTTATATACAACAGGTTTATCTATACCCAAAATGCAGAATAGTTCAAAAGTTTGGCTAATAATTCTGTCTACATGCAAAGGGATTTAATAACACAACATAGAGAAATACAAGAACCCAAAACAGTACAGTGATACACACCTATATCCGGCACTAAAACGTACGTGGGCTCTGTCCAGGACCCATTCCCTGCTAGTGAGGTAGCCCTGATTTTGACGCTATAGTTTCCAGGCTTGGATACCCGAAGCTTCATTCCCCCATCCATTGCATACTGCTTCTGAGATATGCATTGGGGCGTCTCCTGCAACAGTAAAGAGTAACACTCAGCACAATTCATTATTTAAAAGGCTCTTTTGGTTTTCTACCTACAGTAAAAAAGATAAGGCTTTTACCTCTGTTTCTCCAATTCGTGTGCAATGCACCTCATACAGAATGATTAACCCATTGGGGTTTTTTGGCTCACTCCATGTCAGCTGGATTTCTTGATTTGTGATTTCATGTAGAATTGGGCCCACAATGTTATCGGCCTTGACTAAGGAAACAGAAATGTACAATTATAATAGGTTCCGATTATTTCTCCTAATTCTTTCTTTTTTATTTGTTGCTGAAATCTCTTTTTCTTTCTCTCCATTTTTTTAAACATCCTTTTGCATGGTTTTAAAATGTGTAAAAGATACTTTGGTTATGAAATAAAGCTGATGAATTTTAACTAAAAAGTTAAAGACATAAAAAGGAATTCATGTTGTATGACTGTAAATGCTTATATGCCATATTGTATCATTTAAAATGGGATCATTATATTATACTCTCTGTCAAACATCTTTTTTCATATAATAAGAGACAACACATGAAGCGAAAGATAATTAAAGGGATACTAAACCCACATTTTTTCTTTCATGATTCAGATAGAGCATGACATTTTAAGCAACTTTTCAAATCTTCTCCTATTATCAATGTCTTCTTTCTCTTGCTATCTTTATTTGAATCTAAGGTAAGGAGCTGGCCCATTTTTGGTTCAGCACCCTGGATTGCACTTGCTGATTGGTGGCTACATTTAGCCACCAATCAGCAAGCGCTACCCAGGTGCTGAACCAAAAATCGTCCGGCTCCTAAGCTGTATTTTCTTGTTTTTCAAATAAAGATAGCAAGAGAATGAAGACAAATTGATAATAGGAGTAAATTAGAAAGGTGCTTAAAATTGCATGCTCTATCTGAATCATGAAAGTTTAATTTTGACTAGACTATCCCTTTAAGTAGGAGTACTTTGTGTCATGTGTTATGTGAGATGTAAGCTTACGCTCTGGAATTGTCCTAGCGCTGACATAAGCTGCCACTCCACAGTTCTTCTGATTTGCTCGATTGCAGGCTTCAATCTCAATGCGGTAAGCAGTAAAGTGCTTCAGCCCAGAAATGACCAGGGACTCCTTGGAATAAACATTTGTTGATAGTTTTTTAAACTCTGTGTTCTCAGACAAGTTGGTGGAGGAAGAGTTGGAAAGAGGTGGGGTAGTGGTTTGGTCTGGAAAAGTGCCATTAGCAATGCCAAATAGGTCACGCCGTTTCCGTAAAGACCTTTGAGGAATAAAAAAACAGAAAGAGTGTGAGTTTTGACTTTAGCATCTGGGATACTTACTTTAGTCCTTATAGACATTGCATCTTTAAATCTGTATTGCCCTTCTATGACCCTTTCCCCTTCCTCCCCATCACGAAAAAAATATTCCTCTATATACTAGATTTCCAATTATTATACCATTTTCCTTTCTCTTTCCATATTGCATACCTGGGAATGAAAACTTCATTGTGCAGATAATTCTCAAATGTTTTTCGGAAAGCGGTTTCTTCCTGTTCTTTTTGGATCTGGGATTCACTCTTAGGACAAGAGCAACACTTTGCATTGGCATCACCTGTCTCGTTTTTATTGGGTTTTGTTGGATCATCATGTTCTTGGGGAGGGGTCCAGGTCCTGGAGGGCAGCTTTAGAGCTAAAAGGGCAAAACCAGATATAAATATCACAAATATTTCTACCCCAATAAAATTGTATGCATTAACACCTTAAAAGGACATGAAACCCCCCAAAATGTTGTTTTGTCAAATAGAGCACGCGGTTTTAAACAAGTTTCCAACTTATGTCTATTATCTAATTTGCTTCATTATCTTGGTAGCATTTGTTAAAAAGCTTACCTAGGTAGGTTTGGGAGCTAGCTGCTGATTGGTGGGTGCACATATATACCTCTTATCATTGGCTTACTGATGTGTTCAGATAGCTCCCAGTAGTGCACTGTTTTGTCAATAAAGGATACCACGAGAATGAAACAAAATAGTTAATAGAGGAAAAGTGGACAGTTTAAAATTATATGTTCTATCTGACATTTCTTTTGGTATCCATGGTTAAAAACATAGCTTTTTTCCATGAGAGCACAGGAGTGGAGGTTCAGGAGTGTGCATGTGTCTTAAAGGTATAGAAAAGTCAAAATTGAAATGTACATGGGTGCGTTTACATTTTCTTTAGTACATTTTTTTGCAATTTTTAAAGAGTCATATGCACATATTCCGTGAGTGCCCAGCGCATCAGCATTCAAACACTACAGTGGCTTGTATGACAAGAATTGCCTCTGAGAAGGTGTGGTGTTTGAATCTTGATGCACTACTCACATGTAGCATATGTGCATATACCGCTGAAACAGTAACTTTTACTAGAAGCACTGTTGCTAATGGAAGTATATTGCACAAATGCTTACATTTAAAATTGAATTGCACCCATGAACATTTCCATTTTGACCTTTCTATCCCTTTAAGCACTATATGACAGATGTGTCTGCAATAACTTTATACATATAGAGCTGAAGCTACGTGCTCCTGAACCTACCTATGTATGTCCTCATGGAGAGGAACTAATGTTTAACAAAGGATAACAAAAAAAGGTAAATTTGATAATATAAGGAAATTAGAAAACTAAAATTATGACTTACCAGATCATTTCCTTTCCTTCGATACAGGGAGAGTCCACAGCTGCATTCATTATTTTTGGGAATACAGAACCTGGCCACCAGGAAGAGGCAAAGACACTCCAGCCAAAGGCTTAAATACCTCCCCCACTCCCCTCATCCCCCAGTCATTCTGCCGAGGGAACAAGGAACAGTAGGAGAAATATCAGGGTGAAAAGGTGCCAGAATAAATCAATTTAAATTTAGGGCAGCCCTCCAGAGAGCACGGGCGGGAGCTGTGGACTCTCCCTGTATCGAAGGAAAGGAAATATTTTCTGGTAAGTCATAATTTTAGTTTTCCTTCTAAATACAGGGAGAGTCCACAGCTGCATTCATTACTTTTGGTAAAACAATACCCAAGCTATAGAGGACACTGAATGCTAACAGGGGGGTAACAATAAGGCGGCCCATTCTGAGGGCACCACCGCCTGAAAAAAAAAAAATCACCCGAAAACTGTTTCAACAGAAGCAAAGGACCCAAAAGTTAGCAGAACCAAGTAACTGCCCCACAATTAGGACCGTAAGAGCCCACGTCGGAGACCAAACAAAAACACTAGTCCCAAAATGAGCACACAAACCTCTGAGGAGACGAGAGTCCCAATGACTATGAGATCAGAAGAAGAAACACTCCTCCACAAACACAACAAGGAGGACAACCAGGACTCCCAAAACCGTACACTTCCAGAGGAAGGACACGGAAACAAAGAGACTATGCTAAAGAGGTCTGAAATGTCCTCAAGGTACGATCCCAGAGAAAAAGGGAAAGAATCCCCTTGCTGAGCCCGAAGACCCAAAGAAGGCGGATTACCCGACTGCAAGAGATACTGGAACCTGGAGAGATATCCCAGAAACGTAACAGGGCAATGAATAGATAATTTAAAGGACCAACTTCTGCATCGATACCGATGCAATCCTAGACAAGAAGTCTATTATCCTGAAGGACAACATTTTGAACGCAACTGCCTGACCGCAGGCTGCATTGTAGTAAAGGAAAAGAACACCAAGAGTTTACAACCTCAGAAAAGAACAGAAACAGCTATCTGGATCTGCTTAGGAGCCCACATATCCTAGGGCAGAAACGACGGATGAGATCACCCTTAACTGCACGTCTGTTAGACCTCCAGGCTAACCCCCAGGCTAAGAACTAGCCAACCTAAGAACCTCTTCCTCCAGGACACCCTGGAAGGACCAGAGAGGACTTCAAGAAGAGGTAAAAAATCAGAGAGAACCAACACCACCCTACCAAAACAGGGAGGGACGGTCAGCAATTCAAAAAGTAAAACTACGGACCAGCAACACACTGAGGAAAGGACTGACACCCTTCCAAAAACCCTGTCAGGATACATCAAGACACCAAGGGTGAAGACCCTGTCAAACTCCATAATAAGGGGCACCCATAATGGAGAAGACCAACCACGAAAACGAGTCGCAGCACAAAAAAGGAGCAATCAGGAACCCTGATGCCTGCCCCAGACAGAACTTGAGTCGAACTAGAAAAGGAGACATTAAACTTCCCCAGCACCGAAAGGATCCAGAGATATACTCAAGAATCCCTGACCACGATCCCCTAAGGGCAAGACTAGGATAGGCATAAACGCCCAGAGAAGCTAGATCGGATCCCCCCAAAGATACAAATCAGTCCAAAGGACACCAAAGGAGAGTCCCTCAACCTCCTGCTGAACTCTGAGTCAGAAAACGGATCAACTTCAGAAAGAACCCAACTGGAAAAACTCAGAAGACCAGGTCCTCAGAGTAGAAAGAGTGATCAAAGATTCTTGAGAGAAAACAGAAGGAACCCCAGAAGACACTCTCCCACTTCCATGGAAGTGATAGCACAACTGCCCCAGTAGACCAAAGGTGAGTTTCCCAAAATAGGAAAAAATATATCGTATACTGGCGACAGAAGCGGACTAATCAGAAATCTATAAGATTCTGGAGATAGATAGAAACATGCCCAGCCAAAAAAAACAGACTAATAAACATCAGCCACCCACAGTACCAACAAAGGACTGAAGAAAGACAGTGGGGAAGCCTATAGAGAATTTAAACTCAAACGGCCTAGGAGACTTCCTGTCTGAAAATCAAACAGATTCAATAACCACCCTGGAACCTACCCCAGGAACTCCATTCCAAAACCAACTGGAAAAAAGAGGAGAGATTCCTTAAAACTCCTAGCAGGCGATGGAGAAACCAGAACCGTCAAAAAGAGGAGCAACCAGAACCCAGAAGGGCAGGATACTGTATAAAACCAAAAAAAACCCTGGATCACAGAAATAATACAGTCTCGAAAAACCGGATTTCCACAAAAAGATGGAAAATCTCCATCTCCCTGATAAGGAAAGAGAGAACCGCATATCAACCCTCAAGAGAAAGAAGCAATAAGCTCTACCTAGAGAGCATAGAAAAACAAACAGAACAAGAAAACCCCTAAGGAGCACCAATAAAGGGGGAAAACACACCCCTGTGAAGACGAACCAGGAAAAAGACTACAAATAAAGTCACCCGTCTTCCCCTCATCAAGAGAGGCAAAACTTAGCTCCTAAGAAGAACTGTCACAGCAGAATACAAACTCCAAGGCAACAGCCTTGCAAGGCAGGGTATTAACTCGTAGGCCACTTGGACTGCATAAGATCCAATCTCAGATGCCCAACCAAGACAATTTAAACAGGACCAGCCTGACATCCAGGATAGAAGGGCTCCCTCTGGACCGAAAAAACTAACCTCTTGAGAAGAAGAAAGAAGAAAGGTAACAAGTACCCAAACAGGATCAGCCTGTTAGACAGGATACAACATATCTGTACAAACCGCAAAAGAACAGAAATAATTATACCCAACCAGGACCAGCCTTATATGAAGGTATCTGTTCAGGGTCAAGCGGAAAAATTCTAAATTTCTAGCAGGGCTAGAAAACTGAGAACAATAAACAGAAAAACATATAAGCTCTGAAGCTTAAACATAGTCTCGGACATATCGAGAGAACATCACCCCGAACAGAGACAAACTAGTCTATGTAATTATTCTTTTTTTTTTTTTTTTTTTGCAAAATTGAACTTCCATGAAAATCGCTAATACCAGAATCCCAGAGTGAAAAGTCTTCATAAGAAGAATAAGAATTTCAACATAATCTTACACTCAAAAACAAAGGAAAATAAAAACTTATCCTAACCGAATTAGAAAAGAAAGTAGGCAAGCGCACACAAGAGATAACCCAGAGGAAAATGAAACCGTCAGGTCCCACCCGTCATGTGACTCCGAACTGGGAATCTAATACAAAAACAAAGAATAACAATATAAAGACTATAAGGAATAGGATCACCATCCCTCCAGTCATCTAAACAAGTTCACTATCTGAATCAGATTCAGCTGATGGATCAGAATTAGGATCCTCCAACGTCGCCAAAACTTCTCTGAGAAGTACACGCAGGCGAGCCATTCTAAATTTAAAAGCAAAATTCACCTCCGTTGGAGTATCTGAGGTCTCCGACCCTGGAGGTAGCACCTCTGAAGCCTCAGAGGACACTGCTTCCCCAGAAGACTGATCAGATACCAAAGTCCTCTTACATGCCGGACCTTGGGCAGGAGTACATGGATAAAGCCTCCGCTTGCACATGGCAGGGAGATGCAAATGCGCTAAGACCAGAGATATGGCCATGCGAAAATGTGTAGTAACCTCTGGTGGAAAAAGGCCACCTTCAGGAGAGGGTGTAACGGTATGCAGGGCAACCGCCTGTGTAGGACCAGAAGATGTTAGGGAACGCACCTCACGGGATGCCGAATACTCAGAGGCGGATGGCTCAGTGGTCTCCAACGTTCCAACGTGGGAAGAAGAGAACACTCTGTGGCGGCATACGGAACATAATTGAGAGGGCTGGGTTACCCGGGCCTCCTCACAATATACACAGGTATCAACATCTGAATCAGAGGAAACCCCCTCTAAAATAGCAGAATCCTCCATAACTCGACTAAGTGGATTCTGGTCAAAAAACAACTGGCACCTTATACCCCCAATGGCTGGGGCACTCACCACCTCCTATGACCCAGACAGGTAGAGAAAAACGGATCCTCTCCGCAGTCGCACAGTCAGGAATACAGAAATGGGAAACAAAAATATGACCTCACCTGGTCACGTGGTGCAACATGCAGGATTCACTCCAGCTAAGAAAAGCGTGTCAGTCCATAAAACCGCACAGCTCGAAAACCTGTACGTTCCGTAAAAGCCTATGAGTCCCAAACGTCACATATACATAAGCAGTCAATTCACAAAACAAACATGATTAAAGCCCCCACTGTTCAATAATCCCCTTCCGGAGATATTAACCCTTGATTCCATTTAAAGATAAAGGAGTCCCACTGAGACCCTGTCTTCTAACGTTACAAGTATATAAAAATTTAAACGATCTTACCGGAATCTATGCCTTGGAACAGCAACACGGTCCTTCAAGTTTGACAGATTGTAGCAGCGCTTCTGACATGGACTTGAGGCAGAAAAGCAGGCAGCGAAACTCGTCAACTCTGATTGCTTATAGAGCAGTTAATACGAGTCAGGATGGTTTCACAGAAAGACTCTTCCTGCATCTCCTGACTGACGAGACTACTTAAAACTCCAGTCCCATCTCGAAGAGTACTACCCTCCATAAGGAACTACTCTGTGATCTTATGACACTTCTCTGCCAACCTCCTGTGACGAAAGGCAAAGAATGACTGGGGGATGAGGGAAGTGGGGGAGGTATTTAAAGGGACAGTATACACTCATTTTCATATAACTGCATGTAATAGACACTACTATAAAGAATAAGATGCACAGATACTGATATAAAAATCCAGTATAAAATGGTTTAAAAACGTACTTAGAAGCTTTCAGTTTAGCTGTGTTGAAAAGGTAGCTGGAAAGCCCACTGCAAGTGGGAAATAAGACACTCCCCCCCCCTCCCCCTTCCTTTGCATATGAAAAGACCCTTTACACAAACAGGAGCAAGCTCGAGAAGGTAGCTGACGGTATTCAAATAAAACTTTGGGGCTTGGTTAGGAGTCTGAAAATCAGAGCAATGTTATTTAAAAACGTTATGGGCTTTATAAATAGATCATCTACAAAACATTTATGCAAAGAAAAAATGAGTGTATAATGGCCCTTTAAGCCTTTGGCTGGGGTGTATTTGCCTCCTCCTGGTGGCCAGGTTCTGTATTCCCAAAAGTAATGAATGCAGCTGTGGACTCTCCCTGTATTTAGAAGGAAAGTACAATTTATATCTGAATTATAAAAGTTTAATTTTATCTTACATGTACATTTAAGTTCTCACATAACAAATATTCCTAGACCCCCCCCTCTTCTTGTCCCAGAAAGTATCACATTTTCAGTACATTTAAGAGGCCTCCCAACACTTGAGGGACCCTCTACTGAGCCCAAGAAACCAAACTTTTTGCTCCATAGGTTCAATCAATCTCCCCTGTCCAACAGTTAAAAAAACAATGAAAAATATACCTGAAAATAATTCCCTATCAAAATGTCCAAACAGCTACTTGATGCATTCCTGAATTTTCCTTTGGGTCCCAGAGAGCTCCTCAGAGCATTATTCCCCTGTACTCTAGAAGTCACTCATCGTCACGACTCAATCATCACTTTATATATATCTGCATTGCCACTGGCTTCCCATAACCAGTAGAAGAAGAAAGAAAATCTGAAATATCTAATTCAATCCTAAAAAACCTTTACTAACATCCCTCTCTTCTCTTACACCTCCACAACCACCACCCAACTTTGCAAGACTTTTTCCATACTGCACCTGCTCTGTGGAATTTCTCGACGCTACCAGAAGCTTACCACTTACCTTTACTATAATCTGGCACATATAAGAAATTCGACACGTGGTAAGAGGAGGACTACTGGGAAATAAATTAAGCTTCAGAAAATCAAATCCCTCTTTTGGTAGAAAGTTAGGAAGACCTTACACTTGGTGGTGTTGTTTTTTTTCTTCCTTATAGTCTAAATATGTTTTAAAAAATGTTTTTCTGTGCTTTTTCTTTTTACTACATGTTCTCAGGAAGCTCTCTGACTCTCAACCCTTTGACCCTAAGAAACATTGAAGGCTCACAACATTTTGCTCCAATTTCTCAAAAAGTTCTTACTTTCACAGAACATAATTAGCAAATTGCCGGAAAACTCTCACAACACTCACAATGTAGTTCTTAAAAAGTATTCTTACAGTACTTGTCACTCACTTATAATTATAAAATGATCTTTAATATTTCTTTCATTCACTTCTGAGTTTCCAGAAAGCACTTATTCTCACAAATCTTTGTGAACCACCAGAAAGTAATTTTAACTTCTTTATTTTCCTTAACTATCAAAAATTATTTACACCCTACCTCTATATGTCCCAAAAAAAATTAAGCACCACCAAACCTGTGATTAGTTCCCTTAAAGCACTGATACTAATAGAACCCTGATTCACCCTCCGCACAAAATCCATATATTACTGTTTACTATCTTTGCAAACAACATCTCAAAGTTCTTTAAAAGAACCTACCCTTATTGCAGTAATCAAGGTCAGACAGTTCCTTATCTTCCGGTTGTTCCTGCCAAAACACCCTGTAATGGGTTATATTCCCATTAGGTTCAGATGGAGGTTTCCAATTCAGAATTATCTGTGATGGTGATTTTGACACAGAAACAGGATCCAGGGGGACAGATGGAGCTGTTTTGAAAACAGAAGGAACACTCAGTTTAACATTAATATATATTTACATAACACAAGAAAGAGCTGTAGCAAACTATATTAACTTTATTAAAGTTATATATATATTCTGTATAGCCCAACAATTTTCTAATATATCCCCCATCCCAAAAAAATAGTAATTTAAAACAGAATTTATGCTTACCTGACAAATTATTTTCTTTCAGGATAGTGAGAGTTCACAAGCCTTGATGTGTGGGACTGAAATCCCTCCAATAGGAGGAGGCAAAGAAATTCAAACAAGAGCATTTAATCCCTCCCACCTCCATGTACTACTAAGTTTAATGTATAGCTGAGCAGAGAAAATGAAATAGGTAGGAAAGGCAAAGCAGGGTATATACAGGTGCAAATAAAAAAAGTGCCAAAAAATGAAATAGGGCGAGGTCTTGTGGACTTTCACCATGTTGAAAGAATTTTTTTTATCATGTAAGCATAAATTTGGTTTTCTTTCATATGATGGTGAGAGACCACAAGCCTTGATGTGTGGGATTTAATATCCATCCTTTGGTGTCCATGACAAGGCAAAAAATAAGGCAGTTCCTATTTGCCAAACACTGTGGCCTGAAGGACTTTCCTGCCATAAACCACTTCTGAAGAAGCAAAAATATAAAAACAGTCAAATTTGAAAAAGGTATGTAGAGAAGACCATGTTGCAGCTTCGCAAATCTGTTCCAAGGATGTATCATTTTTGAAAGCACAAGAAGTAGAAACTGCACTAGGGGAATGAGCTGTAAATCGTGATACATTTTGTGGGTGACTTTCCAGCCACCAAGTAAGACTTGTGCATCCCCTGCTTAAATCAAAAAGCCAAAGCCACTGCAGTAGCATTTTGAGCTTTACAAGGACTTGAATGATGTACATATAAATTTGTGCTCTACCTGAATTCACTTGAAGATAAAACTTTAAGGCACTTACTAAATTTAGGGTAAGGAGAAGCCTCTCATTAGAATTATAAGGATCAATAATCTCTTGGATTATATTTTTTAAAATAAACAACTTTATGTTTAAATATTCTTTATTAAAAAAAAATTTCTTTTTTTTTTTATCATTCTTGCTTTAACAGTCATCACGTTTTGTTAACAAATATCAATAATAAAAAAACAACAAAAACAACAACAAAAAGGGGGGGACAGCAAAAGAAACAGTGACTTTTTTGTAGATAGCGAAATACCTTGTAAATAGAGATACCTGTTCCACGGCACACCCCGGCGTCCTGAAATCGCCACAATCTAAATTAGAACCCTAGATCATTGTTCCTGTCTACCTATCCAGCAGAACCATACCTTATGCACGACCTCCCTATTGTTTAGGATTCCCGCTGCCTCTTCATACATGGTATATGTGAGTTGTACTTTATTGTATATCTCCGTTCATGACGGAGCCCCTATCTTCCAGTATCTCGCGATACATATTCTGGTGACTGTACATAGAATTCTAATGAAGGTGTTAAGGTATCTATAGTAAACATCTATGAGTTTGTGTAGTAGTGCCTGTTGTATGGTAAGGGTAAACTCCTCATCCATCAGCTGACCTATAAACGAGGATAGTCTCCTCCACACCTCCTGGATAACCCCACAATCCCACCACGTGTTTATATGTACCTCTCTTTCCGCAGCCCCTATAGCACAAGTAACTCCCTTGGGGATTCATACGAGAAGTCCTAACTGGAGTTAAGTACCATCGGAAGGCTGTTTTCAACCTGTTTTCCTTCAAGTCAATGCTTAGTAGGCCCTTATCTCCCGACTGGAATAGTGTTTCCCATTCCTGTCTATCTTTTACTATGTCTAGTTCCCGTTCCCACGCTAACATTATGTGGGTTTAAGGTGCGTTTGGGGGGATTGAATTGACACATAGAGCCTAGATATAGAGTGTTTGGACCTATGGGGACTGATGCCAAAGACTTCTAATACCATGGACACCTTGCCTGGTGCATTTTTGAGGAAGTCTCTAAGAGAGGATTGCAGCTGTAAATAAATTAACCAGTGTAACTTGAGGTGTGCAACCCTCTCCTGTAAGTGGGAGAATGACAAAACCGACCCACTCTCCAGAATGTCGGCCACTCTGTACAGGCCCTTGAAAATAGACAACTTTAAAGGGACACTGAACCCAATTTTTTTCTTTCATGATTCAGATAGAGCATGGAATTTTAAGCAACTTTCTAATTTACTCCTATTGTCAATTTTTCTTCGTTCTCTTGCTATCTTTATTTTAAAAGCAGGAATGTAAATTTTAGCAGCCAGACCATTTTAGGTTCAGCACAATGGATAGCACTTGCTTATTGGAGGCTTACATTTACCCACCAATAAGCAAGCATAACCCAGGTTCTCAATAAAAAATGGGCCGGCTCCTATGCATCACATTCCTGCTTTTTAAATAAAGATAGCAAGAGAACAAAGAACAATTGATAATAGGAGTAAATTAGAAAGTTGCTTAAAATTGCATGCTCTGTCTAAACCATGAAAGAAAAAATACTAAATTTATGCTTACCTGATAAATTGATTTCTTCTATGGTAAGACGAGTCCATGGATTCATCCTTTACTTGTGGGATATTATCCTTCCCTACAGGAAGTGGCAAAGAGCACCACAGCAGAGCTGTCTATATAGCTCCTCCCTTAGCTCAACCCCCAGTCATTCGACCAAAGGTACAGGAAGAAAAAGGAGAAACTACAAGCTGCAGAGGTGACTGAGTTTAAATCAAAAAAATATAATCTGTCTTAAAATGACAGGGCGGGCCGTGGACTCGTCTTACCATAGAAGAAATCAATTTATCACGTAAGCATAAATTTAGTTTTCTTCTATAAAGGTAAGACGAGTCCACGGATTCATCCTTTACTTGTGGGATACAATACCAAAGCTACAGGACACGGATGAACGGGAGGGACAAGACAGATGGTTAAACAGAAGGCACCACTGCTTGAAGAACTTTTCTCCCAAAAATAGCAGAAGAAGCAAAAGTATCAAATTTGTAAAATTTGGAAAAGGTATGAAGCGAAGACCAAGTCGCAGCCTTACAAATCTGTTCAACAGAAGCATCATTTTTAAAAGCCCATGTGGAAGCCAACGCTCTAGTAGAGTGAGCTGTAATTATTTCAGGAGGCTGCTGTCCAGCAGTCTCGTATGCCAAACGGATGATGCTTTTTAGCCAAAAGGTAAGAGAGGTAGCCGTAGATTTTTGACCTCTACGTTTTCCAGAATAGACAACAAACAAAGAAGATGTTTGACAAAAATCTTTGGTCGCTTGCAAGTAAAACTTTAAAGCACGAACCACGTCCAAGTTGTGCAATAGACGCTCCTTCTTAGAGGAAGGATTATGACACAGAGAAGGAACAACAATTTCCTGATTAATATTCTTATTAGTAACAACCTTAGAAGGAATCCAGGTTTGGTACGCAGAATCACCTTATCAGCATGGAAAACAAGATAAGGCGAGTCACAATGCAGATAGTTCAGAAACTCTTCGAGCCGAAGAGATAGCAACTAAAAACAGAACTTTCCAATATAGAAGCTTAATATCTATGGAATGCATAGGTTCAAATGGAACCCCTTGAAGAACTTTAAGAACCAAATTCAAACTCCATGGCAGAGCAACAGGTTTAAACACAGGCTTGATTCTAACTAAAGCCTGACAGAACGACTGAACGTCTGGAACATCTGCCAGACGTTTGTGCAGTAGAATTGATAAAGCAGATATCTGTCCCTTTAAGGAACTAGCTGATAGCCCCTTCTCCAATCCTTCTTGGAGAAAGGACAAAATCCTAGGAATCCTGATCTTACTCCATGAGTAGCCTTTGGATTCGCACCAATAAAGATATTTACACCATATCTTATGATAAATTTTCCTGGTGACAGGCTTTCGAGCCTTAATCAAGGTATCTATGACCGACTCAGAGAACCCCTGCTTGGATAAGATCAAGCGTTCAATCTCCAAGCAGTCAGTCGCAGAGAAACTAGATTTGGATGCTGGAACGGACCTTGAATCAGAAGGTCCTGTCTCAGTGGCAGAGTCCATGGTGGAAGAAATGACATGTCCACCAGGTCTGCATACCAAGTCCTGCGTGGCCACGCAGGTGCTATCAAAATCACCGAAGCTCTCTCCTGTTTGATTCTGGCAATCAAACGAGGAAGGAGAGGAAATGGTGGAAACACATAAGCCAGGTTGAACGACCAGGGTACTGCCAGAGCATCTATCAGTACTGCCTGAGGATCCCTTGACCTGGACCCGTAACGAGGAAGTCATCAGATCCAATTCTGGTGTGCCCCATTGCTGAATCAATTGCGCAAACACCTCCGGATGGAGGTCCCACTCCCCCGGATGAAAAGTCTGGCGACTTAGAAAATCCGCTTCCCAGTTCTCCACTCCTGGGATATAGATTGCTGATAGATGGCAAGAGTGAGTCTCTGCCCATCAAATTATTTTGGTAACCTCTATCATTGCTAGAGAACTATTTGTTCCCCCCTGATGATTGATATATGCTACAGTCGTGATATTGTCTTACGAATCTGGCCGACGCCAGCTGAGTCCACGCCTGAAGCGCGTTGAATATCGCTCTCAGTTCTAGAATATTTATTGGGAGAAGAGTCTCCTCCTGAGTTCACAAACCCTGTGCTTTCAGGAAATTCCAGACTGCACCCCAGCCCAATAGGCTGGTGTCCGTCGTCACTATGACCCACGCTGGCCTGCAGAAACACATTCCCTTGGACAGATGATCCTGTGACAACCACCAAAGAAGAGAGTTTCTGGTCTCTTGGTCCAGATTTATCCGAGGAGATAAATCTGCATAATCCCCATTCCACTGTTTGAGCATGAAAAGTTGCAGTGGTCTGAGATGCAAGTGAGCAAACGGAACTATGTCCATTGCCGCTACCATTAAACTGATTACTTCCATACACTGAGCCACTGACGGCCGAGGAATGGAATGAAGAGCTCGGCAGATGGATAAAATCTTTGATTTCCTGACCTCCGTCAGAAAAATGTTCATGTCCACCGAATCTATCAGAGTTCCCAGGAATGGAACTCTTGTGAGAGGGATAAGTGAACTCTTTTTTACGTTCACTTTCCATCTGTGAGATCTTAGAAAAGCCAACACGATGTCCGTGTGAGACTTGGCTAGTTGGTAAGTTGACGCCTCGATTAAGATATCATCCAGATAAGGCGCCACAGCTATGCCCCGCGGCCTTAGAACCGCCAGAAGGGACCCTAGCACCTTTGTGAAAATTCTGGGAGCCGTGGCCAACCCGAAGGGAAGAGCCACAAACTGGTAATGCTTGTCCAGAAAGGCGAACCTGAGGAACTGGTGATGATCTTTGTGGATAGGAATGTGTAGATACGCATCCTTTAAGTCCACGGTGGTCATATATTGACCCTCCTGGATCATTGGCAAAAAAGTCTGAATGGTCTCCATCTTGAAGGATGGGACTCTGAGGAATTTGTTTAGGATCTTGAGATCCAAAATTGGTCTGAAAGATCCCTCTTTTTTGGGAACCACAAACAGATTGGAGTAGAACCCTTGCCCCTGTTCTGTTTCCGGAACTGGGCAGATCACTCCCATGGAATATAGGTCTTCTACACAGCGTAAGAACGCCTCTCTTTTTGTCTGGTTTACAGACAATTGAGAAAGATGGAATCTCCCCCTTGGGGGAGAATCTTTGAAATCTAGAAGATACCCCTGGGTTACTATTCCTAAAACCCAGGAATCCTGAACGTCTCTTGCCCAAGCCTGAGCGAAGAGAGAAAGTCTGCCCCCTACTAGATCCGGTCCCGGATCGGGGGCTACCCCTTCATGCTGTCTTGGTGGCAGCAGCGGGCTTCTTGGCCTGTTTACCCTTGTTCCAAGTCTGGTTAGGTCTCCAGACTGACTTGGATTGAGCAAGATTCCCCTCTTGCTTTGCGGCAGGGGAAGAGGAAGAGGGACCACCTTTGAAGTTTCGAAAGGAACGAAAATTATTTTGTTTGGTCCTCATCTTATTCGTGTTATCTTGAGGAAGGGCATGGCCTTTACCTCCAGTGATGTCTGAAATGATCTCTTTCAGTTCAGGCCCGAATAGGGTCTTACCCTTGAAAGGGATGGCTAAAAGCTTAGCTTTTGATGACACATCAGCAGACCAGGACTTAAGCCATAACGCTCTACACGCTAAAATGGCAAAACCTGAATTCTTCGCCGCTAATTTAGCCAATTGAAAAGCGGCATCTGTAATGAAAGAATTAGCAAGCTTGAGAGCCCTAATTCTATCCAGATAATGGAGTCTCAACCTGAAGAGCCTCTTCCAGAGCCTCGAACCAAAAGGACGCTGCAGTAGTTACAGGAACGATGCACGCTATAGGTTGGAGAAGAAAACCTTGATGAACAAATATTTTCTTCAGGAGACCCTCTAATTTTTTATCTATAGGATCTTTGAAAGCACAACTGTCCTCAATAGGAATAGTTGTACGCTTAGCCAGGGTAGAAATAGCTCCCTCCACCTTAGGGACCGTCTGCCACGAGTCCCGCACGGCATCTGATATGGGAAACATTTTCTTAAAAGTAGTAGGGGGAGCGAACGGAATACCTGGTCTATCCCACTCCTTAGTAACAATTTCCGAAATCCTCTTAGGGACCGGAAAAACATCATTGTAGACAGGAACCTCTAGGAATTTGTCCATTTTACACAATTTCTCTGGAACTACAATAGGGTCACAATCATCCAGAGTCGCTAAAACCTCCCTGAGCAACAAGCGGAGGTGTTCTAGTTTAAATTTAAAAGCCGTCATATCTGAATCTGTCTGAGGGAACATATTTCCTAAGTCAGAAATCTCTCCCTCAGCCAGCAAATCCCTCACATCAGAACATTGTGAGGGTACATTGCATATAGCTAATAAAGCATCAGAGGGCTCAGCGTTTGTTCTCACACTAGACCTGCTGTGCTTCCCCTGCAACCCAGGCAGCTTAGATAAAACCTCTGTGAGGGTAGTATTCATAACTGCGGCCATATCTTGCAGGGTGAAAGAATTAGACGTACTAGAAGTACGTACTTGGCGTCGCTTGTGTGGGCGTTAACGGTTGTGACACTTGGGGAGAATTAGATGGCATAACCTGATTCTCTTCTGACTGAGAATCATCCTGCGACATACTTTTAGTAGCTAAAATATGTTCTTTACAATTTATTGACCTTTCAGTGCATGAGGGACACATTCTAAGTGAAGGTTCTACAATGGCTTCTAAACATATTGAACATTGACTTTCCACAATGTCAGACATGTTGAACAGGCTAGTAATGACTACAAACAAGCATGAAAACACTTTATTTAGTGAAAAAAATAACAATCTTAAAAAAAAACAGTACTGCGCCTTTAAGAGAAAAAAAGCATACACGTTCTGCAAAACAGCCTAAACATGCACCACATTTTTCAAAATGTTGTATGTAGACACACTATAGGTAGTTAAAAATGCACCACAATTTTTTTTTAACAATTAACCCCTTAATTTCCAAACCAGATCGAAAATAGGCCCAGATCCGGAAAAAAAAACCTCAGCACCTTGCCACAGCCCTGCTGTGACCCTACCTGCCCTCAGGGATCGAAAGTGTGGGGTAAAAGCTTCGATTTGGCCCAAAACATACACCAGGGCCCTCAGAAGTTAGAGCTTGCTGCTTGCTGACAAAACTAACTGCGCATCTGAGGCGCGAAAATGGGCCTCGCCCATCTCACTCGATGTTTCCTCAGCCTTAAAGAACCGCACCAGAGCGGTTATAACTAGCCATGTGAGTTCTAAGACCCAAAAATTAAGCCATGTGTGCCCTAATAAAGTTGCCCAAAACGTTTATTGCCCACAAAAACGTTAAAGCACTCCCAAAACAAAAAACGTTTGCTCACAAACATTTGCCATTCAGTGTCAACCATATTTGTAATTGGCCCCATATGCAAGCTAAGTAATGCCCTTCTTTTAGCTCTAGGATTACTGCTTACCCTTACCCTCCTGGGTATAATGTCAGCCTTTCTGAAATACACAGTCTCTCCAGAAAAAATATGACTGAACATACCTCATTGCTGCATAGCATGAAACCGTTCCTCACACTGAAGTTTCCTGTACTCCTCAACCTCTGTGGGAACAGCAATGGACCTTAGTTACAAATGCTAAGATCATCATCCTCCAGGCAGCAGTCTTCATCCATCTGCTGCCTGAGAGTAAATAGTACAAACCGGTACCATTTAAAATAACAAACTCTTGCTTGAAGAAATTAAAAACTAATATTTTATCACCTCTTTCACTTTACCCTTCCTAGTACTTAGAGTAGGCAAACAGAATGACTGGGGGGTGGAGCTAAGGGAGGAGCTATATAGACAGCTCTGCTGTGGTGCTCTTTGCCACTTCCTGTAGGGAAGGATAATATCCCACAAGTAAAGGATGAATCCGTGGACTCGTCTTACCTTTATAGAAGAAATTGGATTTAGTGTCCCTTTAAGCAGAAAAAAATATTTGGTACGAAGCACAGCTTTGTCCTTGTGGAAAATTAAAAAAAGAACAGATAGAGACAAACTTTGACCCTTCAAAGAACTAGCAAATAGACCTTTGTCTAATCCATCTTGAAGGAATAGGAGGATTCTAAGAATCTGAATGGAAACCCCATGGAAACCTCTTGTAGCACACCAATCAAAAGTATACCTTCCATATCTTGTGGTAGATCTTTCTAGTTACTGGCTTTCTGGCCTGTAATAAAGTATCAATAACAGCATCTGAAAAAACACTATGCTTCGGAATTAGGCATTCAACTTGCCATCAAATTCAGAGATCTGGGTAAAATAAAGGACCTTGGGACAAATGTCTTGATGCTGAGGAAGAAGCCAGGGAAAAGAAGTGGACATTTGAATAAAGTCTGCATACCAGGTTCTGCGGGCCAATGAATGAAGCAGACTCTAGCTTAAAAGGACATTCCAGTCAAAATATAAATGCACATAGATTAATTACATCTTTGAATAGAAACATATTTGCAATATACATGTATTGGCACAAATGCTTCTAGTAAAAGTTATCACTGTTTTAATGTTATAATTTTTCTCTGCACGTGCATGTGAAGCATAGATAGATATTCTCAGTGCACCATAAATTTAAATACCACAGCTGCTCAGAGCACCAGTGGGGCTTATATTATGTCAGCAATTAAAAAATTAAGACTTTGTCGGGTGGTAAAAGCACCTTAGGCTCTCTGAGCAAGTGCAGTGTTTAAAATGCTGGTGCATGGTGCATACATAAATACACTTTTGAAACAGCTATAGCTTTTATTAGAATTTTTTTTCCAATACATGTATATTAGAAAAATGTTTCTATTCAAAACTTAAATGCATCCATGTAGATTTTAATTTTGGCTGGAATATCCCTTTAATTCGAGCAATTATTCTTTGAAAAAGCAACAAATGGAGGGAATAGGTAAGCTAGGTGAAAACTCCAAACTCACTAAGGCAACGATCGTAGGAGGTTTTAAATCACTGGATCTGGCATAATATACTGGGAGAGGCCATCATGTCTTTTTATGGAAGATCCTACATACTAGCTGATTAAATAACTTCTGATTTCGAAAGGAACGAAAATTACTCTGTCGCCCTCTCTGTTTGGACTTCTTATCCTGAGGGAGGAGATGACCCTTGCCTCCCGTAATGTCAGAAATAATCTCCTTCAAGTCAGGCCCGAACACGGTCTTTCCCTTTTAAGGAATAGCCAAAAGCTTAGACTTGGACGACACATCCGCAGACCAAGACTTTAACCATAAAGCCCGATGTGCTAAGATGGCAAAACCCGAACTCTTAGCCGCCAATTTAGTAATCTGCAGAGAAGCATCCGTAATAAACAAATTAGCTAACTTAAGAGCTTTAATCCGATCCTGTATCTTTTCCAAGGGAGTCTCTGTCTTAAGAGATTCCTCTAGAGCATCAAACCAGAAAGCAGCCGCACTGGTCACAGTAACAATGCAGGCCGCCGGTTGCAAAAGAAAACCCTGGTGGACGTAAACCTTCTTAAGAAGAGCCTCTAACTTCTTATCCATAGGGTCCTTAAAGGCACAACTATCCTCAATAGGAATAGTACTTCGCTTGGCCAGTGTAGAGATAGCCCCCTCTACCTTAGGGACCGTCTGCCAAGAATCCCTAATAGCGTCGGCTATAGGATACATCTTTTTATATACAGGCGAAGGAGAAAAAGGAATACCTGGTCTTCCCCATTCCTTTGCAATAATCTCCGAAGTCTTTTTAGGAACTGGAAAAACATCTGAGTAAGAAGGAACTTCCAAATATTTGTCTAACTTACTCAATTTCTCTGGCGGGACTATAATTGAGTCACAGTCATCCAAAGTAACCAACACCTCTCTCAGTAATAAACGGAGGTGTTCAAGTTTAAACCTGAAGGAAACCCCATCAGGATCAGTCAAGGGCAAAGCACTCCCTGCTTAAGAGAGTTCACCCTCAGAAAGCACCTCCAACTCAGAGCCCCTGGAGGGTGCATCCGCAATCGCCACCATGGAATCAGTGGCATACGTGCCCACATAGGAGTCCCGTCTTGTACGCTTACCCTGCGAAATAGGAAGGTTGGATAACGCATCAGAAAGCGTAGAGGACATCACTGCAGCAATGTCCTTTAATATAAATGCTGCAGATACTGGGGAAATACATGACCCTGCTTGCGCGGGCGTTAAGGGCTGTGACGCTTGGGGAGAAAGCTGCGGCATACCTTGCATCTCCTCTATAGACTCCTGAGAAGAATTTGCCTTAGGTAAAGGATTATCAAAAACTGTGTCTCTATAATGTAAGGCCCTCTCACAACAGGAGGGGCAAAAAGGAACTGAAGGTTCCACAGTGGCATTCAAACACATAGAGCATGCTGCAGTCTGGATATCTGAATCCATACTAACAGAATAGAAAATTAAAGTCTTATTTTATACCCTTAATAAAAATGAATACCCAATTAATGGTTAAACATATAAAAAGGTGATAAGGATTGTCAGTACAATATGAATCCTTATAGTACTGTCCCTTTAAACAGTAAAACGACTGAAAAGTTTTCTGAAACAAGCAAAAAAAAACGTTATTAAACTTTTGCAACACTCGAGCACCTCGCCTCAACAGCTCCGCCGACCCTTCAAGGCACAATTCAGAACGTCAATCAAAAAACACCTAAACCACTTGCTTTTGTTCTGCAAACCATGGGGTTAAGGTGCCACTCGCGATCTCTGTGCAAACAGCCGGAAGTAACATCCGCCTCTGACTTCCGGAGGGGAAGAAACTGCGCGGCTACAGACAGAGCGCGCCAAAATAACGAACCCCACCCATCGTGGGCGCGACCTAATACCCAGCCACGATCGTCAAAAAAAAATGTCTCACACAGCCGTGTACCGGAGTTTCCGACTCCAACACACTCTCCCAGCGTCAGCCCTAAATCCCCTAGTTTAAGGACCCAGTAAACCTTTCTAGTTTTCCGGTACATAAAACAATAACACCAGTGTTTCTAGGCCAACGTTAATAAAGGCCAGTACAGTCCGGTGAAATAAGCATAATGTCGGTTAACATTGTCCTTTCCTCCCAATGATAACCCACACCCTGTTAATAGGACAGCCCTTTCAGAGCCCATAGTCCCCAACAGATTAGGAATGCACAGTCAATTCTGAGATAAGCTGCAAGCCCCAGAAATAAAAGACTGCACTTACCTCTATGCTGAGTAACAGCATGAAAGTTTCACAGCCACAAGAGGTCTTCTTCTCTCCAGCAGCTCTGTGAACACATAAGGGCCTCAGTTAATATTCTCTGAAACCATCAACATAAGGGCAGCACAAGTATGGGAGGCGCAGTGAGGCAAACCCCCACCAGTTCCCACTGCTTTAAAGCCACCTGTAGCTCTACTCTAGAAGCTGACAAGGAATACGGCTACACCCTGTAATAAAATAGCACACTTTGGTACCATTTTAAAAACAATAAACTATTGATTGAAGAATCTAAACTAACACCTCACTTTACCTCTTCCTATCACTAACACAGGCAAAGAGAATGACTGGAGTGGGAGGGAAGGGAGGAGCTATATATACAGCTCTGCTGTGGTGCTCTTTGCCTCCTCCTACTGACCAGGAGGCGATATCCCATAAGTAAGGATGAAATCCGTGGACTCATTATATCTTGTAAAAGAAATAGAGCTTCACTTGTAATCTAGACCATAGTGGGACTGAGGAGTCGAAGATAATAGGTTACACAGGCTTGCACTTTTACTTACCAGGAAAAGGCATAGCTACTAAAACTCCAGATTGAAAATATTATCTAGCCTTTAAAAGTTTTTGTAGCAGAATCCATAGAACCTCCTAGTGGGGTACACATAGGAGTATGATAATGACACTTAAGCGGAAAAGGTTGAAGCATACCAACTGGAATGCATCACATAATTCACATCTGTATTGCATAACTAAACAGTAATAACAATTGCAGCAATTTAACAAACACACAAAAGGCTTAAAAAAATCATAATCTGTGAATCTCCCTTGAAAAGGATCATTGAAAGTTATAGCAGGGGACAAATGTAATTTGCTCCATAGATAACAAAATGCCACCAATATGCAATTATGTTAAATACAGAGAAACAGTAAAATAACTAATTTACCGTAGGGTTAAACAGTAAAAAGTTTTTTTATTTCACAAACTATGTATAGACTTATGGAAACCTTCTTTCATAAGTATAAATTGTAATAAACTCACCCCCTGTGATATGACACATGGAAGGAAGAGAGTGTGTGGCGAGAAAGGAAATTAACCTCCCTCTATCAAAATGAGCGACGCAAAGCTGCCTTTAAAAGACTGAGAAAGAGAGCGCAAGGAAGAAGGTGGCAGGAAAGCAAATTAACACGCACTCCCTTAAAACCGATATTCAAAGCATCGACAGACCAACAAAAAACTGCCTTTCTGGTCTCGCAGTCTGTCGATATATTCTAATAAAAGGGGTGTACCCGCAAAGTCACAGCGAGTGGCGATGTTCCTACACAGAGCAGACAGTGCACTCACTGAAACCAAACACGTTTTTGGAACACTTCAAATAATGCATGTGTGACTTAACTGTAACTACACCTATACTACCTGCCTCTTACTGTAAAGACAAACATGGCTGACACCGTACACGTAACCTGTACTTAAGAGATTGGAATATATTGCACTGCTGGCATAATTTAAGTTTTTCTTCTTAAACAGGAAGAGTCCACAGCAGCATTCATTACTTTTGGGAAAACAATACCCAAGCTATAGAGGACACTGAATGCAAACAAAGGGCGGGTACAGAAGGCGGCCTCTTCGAAGGGCACCACAGCCTGAAATTACCCATAAAAACTGAAAAACAAAAACAACTGCCCACCGGTTAAACAACCAGCATGCTGTGCTGGAGACCACTCAAAATCCTTAGATACCACTGAGCACAAAGCCCCCAAGGAGCCAAGTCCTGTAGGCTCCCAAATCGCACAAACTTACCCCAAGGAAAAGCACCTCCACCTACCCCAGAAGGGGAGAACAGAGTACCCAAAAGGAGATCCAAAGGACCATCAGAATAGGGTAAAAAAAACCAAGACAAAGCAAAATGAAGGTTGTTACTGAACAACCACCCAGGGAAAGAACTATCTATAAAGTCCAACTCCCAAGGAGACACTCCCAACCATGAGAGAGCGATTGCGAGGAAGAATAAAATCCCTCCACAACACCATAAAACATATGGTGCTCCAAGGAAGCCACAAGCTCCCCACTGAACCCTAGTCGAGCAGACACAACCGCTAAAACGAGCCACATATAGGTAGGAAACCTATATCAGGACTGAAGGAAAAACACAGAGCTCACCGACAAGATGAAAAAACCATGTGTCCCAGCAGAAAAAGAGGGCGCTCTGTGAAACACAGAACCCTAACTGACAGAATTTTGCGAGTTACAGCTCCCGGGCAGCAGAGCTGGCCCTAAGTCAGCATGGAACCCCATCCCATAGAGAGTGCCGAAATATCAATGATAACTCCCAACCAGGAAAGTCCAGATTCCAGAAGACAACCAACACCAGTAGCAATGCAACCAATGGAGGAAGGAACACCCGTGAACCCCCCACCAGGGAGGATAACAGGGACAACAAAAGTACATGGTCAGACCTAAGAGAGCAGACGGATCCCCGACCTCCACTCCAAGAAAAGGACCCAACCCAAAAAAAGGTTGGTAACGTCTGCCTCCAAAGAGAGTGGAGGTCCTAAGAGGAAACAACCCAATTGCAGAACCCTCTGACCAATTAATAGCAGCTGGCAAGCTACCACAAATCCATGACAGAAAAAAGAAAATTTATGCTTACCTGATAAATTTATTTCTTTTTGGATACGATGAGTCCACGGAATTCATCCTTACTTGTGGGATATCGCTTCCTGGTCAGTAGGAGGAGGTAAAGAGCACCACAGCAGAGCTGTATGAATAGCTCCTCTCTTCCCTCCCACTCCAGTCATTCGACCGAAGTTAGGAAGAGAAAGGAAAAGCCAAGGTGCAGAGGTGACTGAAGTTTAACAAAAATAAAGACCTGTCTCATAAAAACAGGGCGGGCCGTGGACTCATCGTATCCAAAAAGAAATACATTTATCAGGTAAGCATAAATTTTCTTTTCTTTTTTAAGATACGATGAGTCCACGAAATTCATCCTTACTTGTGGGATACAATACCAAAGCTATAGTACACGGATGATAAGGGAGGGACAAGACAGGGAACCTAAACGGAAGACACCACTGCCTGAAGAACTTTCCTCCCAAAAGCAGCCACAGCAAAGGCAAAAGTATCAAATTTGGAAAAAGTGTGAAGAGACGACCAAGTTGCAGCTTTGCAAATCTGTTCAACAGAAGCATCATTTTTGAATGCCCATGAGGAAGCCACAGCCCTAGTGGAACGAGCTGTAATTCGTTCAGGAGGCAGCTGTCCAGCAGTCTCATATGCAAAACGGATGATACTCTTCAGCCAAAAAGAAAGAGAGGTAGCCGTAGCTTTCTGACCCCTACCTTTTCCTGAAAAAACGATAAATAAAAGAAGATGATTGCCGAAAATCCTTAGTCGCTTGTAAGTAAAACTTTAAAGCACGGACTACGTCTAAATTATGTAACACACGTTCCTTCTTAGAGCAAGGATTAGGACACAAGGAAGGAACAACACTCTCCTGATTAATATTCTTGTTTGAAACAACTTTAGGAAGAAAACCAGGATTAGTACGTAACACCACCTTATCCGAATGGAAAATAAGATAAGGAGAATCAAACTGTAATGCAGAAACTCTTCGAGCAGAAGAAATAGCAACCAGAAATAAGACTTTCCAAGATAATAAATTAATATCAATGGAATGCATAGGTTCAAACGGAACCCCTTGAAGAACTCTAAGAACTAAATTTAAACTCCAAGGAGGAGCAATTGGTCTATATACAGGCCTGATTCTAGTCAGAGCCTGACAAAAAGATTGTACATCTGGAACACCTGCCAGACGCTTGTGTAACAAAATAGATAAAGCAGAAATCTGTCCCTTTAAGGAACTTGCTGATAGCCCCTTCTCCAAACCTTCTTGGAGAAAGGACAAAATCCTAGGAATCCTAACCCTACTCCATGAGTAGCCCTTGGATTCATACCAATAAAGATATTTACGCCATATCTTATGGTAAATTTTCCTAGTAACAGGCTTACGTGCCTGAATTAAGGCATCTATGACCGAATCAGAACACCCTCGCTTAGATAAAATTAAGCGTTCAATCTCCAAGCAGTCAGCTGCAGAGAAACTAGATTTGGATGATGGAAGGGACCTTGAATGAGAAGGTCTTTCCTCAACGGTAGCTTCCACGGTGGCTGAGATGACATGTCCACCTGATCCGCATACCAAATCTTGCGAGGCCACGCAGGAGCGATGAGGATTACAGACGCCCTCTCCTGCCAAAATCATCTATAATTGTTGCCATAGTGTAATGCATCCAGCCCTGCAACAACAAAGCACACTGGGGAGGCAGATGAATAAAGGGTACAGCTGTCTCTGAGTTAGTACTGTCACAGAAAATAACGCTGCACATACCTTAATGCTGAGCAACAGCATGAATGGTCCCACAGGATCAAGAGATCTTCTGTCCCTCCTGCAGTTCTGTGGAGACATACAGGGTCTTAGTTAATATTTGCTAAGACCATCATCAGAAGGGCAGCACACAGTATGGGAGGCGCAGTGAGAGTTTAATCCCACCAGTTCCCAATGCTTTAAAGCCACTTGTTGCTCTACTCCAGAGGCTAACAAGGAATACGGCTACACCCTGTAATAAAATAGTACTCACTGGCACCATTTTAAAAACAATAAACTCTTGATTGAAGAATCTAAACTAACACCTCACTTTACCTCTTCCTATCACTAACACAGGCAAAGAGAATGACTGGAGTGGGAGGGAAGGGAGGAGCTATATATACAGCTCTGCTGTGGTGCTCTTTGCCTCCTCCTGCTGACCAGGAGGCGATATCCCACAAGTAAGGATGAATTCCGTGGACTCATCGTATCTTTAGAAAGAAATACAGCTTGCTAGCACACATTCCAAGTGCAAGTAGCCGCCGCTGGTTTCAAACTGCAAACCTTCCACCTGCTAGGCAGCAAAGCTAACCATCAGGACTACAACAGCTGGCTCTACATATTCGGGTTACGAAACCCATACACAGTACCCATCTTTAAGAAGGAATAATCCTAAAAGGTAAGATAGGGCACAGAGCTACCACAAAACCCTAGTACCAGAGTCAGCTCCCCTGACATCCCACACGCAAGGAGGGAAGAAAAGAATCCTCGAAAGAGAAGATAAGGACCCAAAAGGACAAAGCCAAGGAGACCACTTCCCCAGCCGTAGGCAAGGCGAAGAGACCAAAGAGAATGGTAAAACAATACCATTGAGTAATAACCCCATAGACATTACTACCAGCTCAGTCGAGACACATAATCTCGAGCCTAAATGCAAAAGTTACCAACAACCAAAGATCAACCTGAAAGGCAGCAAACTAACCTTCAGGCAAATGCCAAATCTCCCATGAGAGTGAAAAACCAACTCCCTGAAGGGACAAGCGGATGTTCTAAACCCCAAAGTTTGAAACTTAACCGCCCAGGACCAAGCGCAGCGACCCGGACCCCAAAATCTCAGACAAGAGACATGGCCCCAAGCCAGACCCCGCAAAACCGGGGACAGGCCTTACCTCCTGAGGAAACACAAAGTTGCCTCATACGGAGAAGGGCACTCTAGGTAGCGCCTAGCACACCTCAATGTCCTTGAACATTGGACACTCGCAAGAGACTCAGATCAGGATCCTAGAAAGACCTCTAGACAGGCCTCCTAGATGGCAATCTGCACCCGTAGGTGGATCTGAACCCTGGACCCTCCGCTTGCAACCCCAGAAACCAAGAGCTCCTAGAGGTTCGAGTGCAACACTCCCAGTCCAGGGACCCCAGAGTTTACCAGGGTCACGGCTCCCTAAAACGGAGAACATGCCACAATAGCTGGATTCAACACACAACCGTAGCCATGTGGGCAATTAAGTGATCCACTAGGCTCTTAGTTGGAGAGTCAAAGATCCTCATAGGATCAGCCTCCCGGAAAACCTGTACCAGGAATAACATGGGCAACCCCTTAATTCCCGCTGAGAAGAGGATCAGAGGCAGTTGCCGGAAAACCCCTGCGCTCCATCTTATGAGAGCATGCGATATACAGAAAAAGGGGAGGGACGAACATATTCGAACTCCCAGACTCAGATGAGCAGATCACTCAAGAAGGGAAAAAACAGTCCCAACAACCTCAAGGGGTACCTGCGCCTAGGCTACAATGAAACAGACACCCGGAAAATACCAAGATTGAAATGAAAAGCGTCATCTCAACTGGTGCCCCAACCGTCCAGCGGTCATCCGAAACTCCAAACACCTTGGGAAAGGAGAACTTCGGTTCTGAGGCGAAACCTCCAGAACCCACGAGGAATCTAAACGGATCCCCACATACAGAACGGCAGAGGACCTATACAATCCCTCTGATACTCCGTTCATCGAGGACGAGGAGCAAGTTGACGTATAAGAACTGAAAACACCCCCTCAAATAATGGATAAAGAAGACATAAAACGAACACTCAAGTAAAGTAAACGACTCGACACCCAACAGGATAACCAGCACACCGGCACCACGTGGGTGACATGAACCTTAAGGAACAGCAGCTAGCGCCCAACTAGTACCTGCCTGGCATAAGGAACACCAGAAACTGTCCAAGGAAAAAATCGAAGCCCCAGAGGGATCGAAAACAAACTATAATCATAACTAAGTTCTGATATAGAAAACGCGCAGCTTCCATGGAAAATAGCAAGTATCAGTTCCAGAGAAAGTATGTTCCCAAACTGGAAAATTATAGCAGACATGAGCTTCTTAAAACAAATCAAATATATCCTAACCGGATTAAATAAAATGAAGACCGCACACGAGGGTGAAATCCCAAGGAAAACGGCACGCCAACCTGACCAGCCGATTAGAGGCCCAAGCTCAGAACTGGAATAGATACTAAAAGAAAGAAAAACAGAGACGATAAAGAGATTGCTTCATCCCCACACGTCTAATCGGCCCAGTAGGGCTGGAATCCTCCAGCACCGCCAAAACATGCCTTAATAAAACATGAAGACGTGCCAGTCTATAACGGAAGGTAAAATGATCCGGGGGCGGAGCCAAGTGACGACAGAGATGGCCGCTTAAGAGAAAAGCTCTGCGCAAGGATGGCCAAAAAAGAGCCTAAATCATATAACTAGTATAATGATATTGAAAAGTTGAACGATAAGCAGCCAAATCTACCAGCTATACGGAGATACCAATTAAATAAATATTTTTGGGCTGTAGCCCGGTGATTTGCTTATCACCTGAACTGCACAGGATTGAAAACATGTAACGGAGGTTTTTAACTACGCCACAACACTTCCAAGCACTGACCGTGTTGACCTGGTTCTAATAATTCTACAGGGCTCGAGGCTGCACTCATCGTGTTCAAAACTATCTAGCATCTGGTAGATGATGGAGCCTTCCACATTTTTCACAGCATTGGCTGACTTATTGGATATGCACCATGTAAGACTCCTGGAATCTATAGAAGAAGCATTTTGCTCTCTTACCCAAGACCCGGTGGGCATTGATTCAGCCTCAACCGGGATGTTTATTGAGATTGTCCCAGTGAGTCTTGACTGTAATCAGGGAGTAGCGCCAAAGGAAGTAATGTAGAAGTCATTAGGCACAAAGAATAGCGCTTCAGAGTCACCATGTGTGGCGCTTAGTGATCTGCCTTCCTCCTATATTTGCACACTCGCAGTTGGAGCAAGCCACAGCCAGTGTTATAAATTATGCGAGCATAAAAGTGGATCACTACATACAGGATTCTCCTGACAACAGAATTTTTGCAATACAAGGCTGGAGCGAGTTTGGACATTTATTATTTCGACATCTAATGCATTACTCTTTAGTCAGGCTGACTCCAGGCACGGCATTGGATAGGCCTGTGATGGGTCTGGACTCTCTATCAGTGGCTCTACCATCTCCTCGCTGGACTACAACAGTGCTATGCGGCGGGTGGTAGCAGGGTTCACCGGGAGAGAACTTTTTCATTTCCCTAACATTGGACTTTGTGCTGAGTATAGCAAACATTTGTTTTATTTGGCCACCCAGGCTGATTGTCTTAAAAGTTATTTAAGAAAACAGGCTGAATCACATATAATGGTACCTCACAATTCTGTTTGATTCCCCTTTGCATGTTAGAGGCTGACAGTTCTTTATTTAGTTAAAAAGTTTATAAGTTTTATTGGTAATGGGGTAAAGCGGTAGATTCTTATTCCAGGTGCCCCGAAGGTAAAATGATCTCCCGTTGGGTCGATGGGCAACCCCGGCCCAGAGGGTGGTGCATCTGAAGCCTCAGAGGCCATCTCTTCCCCAGAAGGTCTAACTGACTCAGACGATCCCTCGCCCAACGAACCCTGGTTAACAGAACACGGACAGTATCTAAAAATAGCTCATTAGGGAGATATAGATATGGCCAAGCGGAACCGTGCTGTAACCTCTGGAGGAAACAAGCCGCCTTCCGGAGAAGGAGTAACGGCCATAGGGACACCTGCTTGCGTAGCAAAAGAAGGTTCTGGGGCACGCGCCTCCCGGGGCATGGAATCCTCAGGGGCGGATGGCTCAACGCACTCTAAATTCCCTGATACGGGGGAAGAGAGTACTCTAGAACGGCAATCGGAACATAACTGATGGGCATGGATAACCCCGGCCATTTCATACTCTTCGCAAGACGTGTTCTCTGAATCGGAGATATCCGTCTCCAAAAAATCAGAATCCTCCATAACTTGGAGATTGCAATTATGGGCAAACACTAACGGCACCTTATACCTCCAATGGCTGGGGCACTCACCACCTCCTGTGAACCAGACAACTAACGAGAGGACTCTCTCCGTCGCCACTCGGTCAATGTGCGGAAATGGAATACAAGACCACACCCGGTCACGAGGTGCATCATGTAAGCCAAAAAAACGCGCCAGTTCCTAGGACCGCGAAAAAAGATGAAGTAAGGCCGTTATGTCCGAAAAGTCATAAGCCCAAGTATCACTACACAATAAAACACTAAATCACATAACAAACATGATTACAGTCCCCCTGGGGATGAGGGAAGTGGGGGATGTATTTAAGCCTTTGGTTGGGGTGTCTTTGCCTCCTCCTGGTGGCCAGGTTCTGAATTCCCCAAAAGTAAGGAATGCAGTTGTGGACTCTTCCCGTTTAAGAAGAAAAAAAAGCATGTGATAAGAGGCTGTCTTTAATGGCTTAGAAACAGGCAGATATTTAAAGGTTATAAAGTATATTCATTTAACAATGTTGGTTGTGCAAAGCTGGGGAATGAGAAGTAAAGGTGTTCTCTATATTTTCAAACAATAACAATGTTAGTGTTGACTGTCCCTTTAAAATACGCATTATACATGACAATGCATATCATTTTAACATTGGCTATAAATGCAATACTACACTAAACTATTAACTAATAGCCTGTGGGCTATGTGAGTGCTTCTGTCCTTACCTTAATAGCACACCCTTCTACTGATGCTTACTCAGCTGCATAAAATAACTGTGTCCAGTAGAGAGCCCATCCAGTACAGAGGCTATAGGCGAGGAGTACAGGATCCTACAGGAGGAGGCTAAGGTACAGGTCCCTGCGACACCTGTGGAGGGGGTACGACTGAAATCCCATCAGGAAATACTGTGTCAGCACCCAGTACTCCTATATCCCTGTAATCAAGAACCAACGAGCAAAGAAATTAACGGGCCTCACATAGGTCTAAGCACCCCTGTCAACGTAGAAACTGGAAACACCTCTAATCTTCAACTGCACTCCTGGGAGGCAAAGAACAAAACTGAGTAGTACAGGGAGGTGGTGGTGGGGGTTAAAAGCTCTTGTTGTTTGGGGTTCTTTGCCTCCTCCTAGTGGCAGGAATTCAATCCCACATGTCAAGGCTCATGGACTCTCACCATTATAAGAAAGAAAATCAAACATGACATACTGCTTTTTTTCCCCACACTCGTAAACAAATTTGTAAATATCAAGATCTTAAAAGACATTCCACTCATGTAACTGAAGTAATTTCCAAATGCATGTAAGAGCCATTTAGTTGATTCCTTGAAAAAGTAAATATTGTTGACCATCTATTTAAAAGCTGTCTAGTACTTCTACATTACAATAATAATAATCTTAAAGGGAAAGTCAAGTCCCAAAAAAACTTTCATGATTCACATAGGGCATGTAATTTTAAACAACTTTCCAATTTACTTTTATCACCAATTTTGTTTTGCTCTCTTGGTATTCTTAGTTGAAAGCTAAACCCAGGAGGTTCATATGCTAATTTCTTAGATCTTGAAGGTCGCCTCTAATCTAAATGCATTTTGATAGTTTTTCACCACTGGAGGGCATTAGTTCATGTGTTTCATATAGATAACATTGAGCTCATGCGTGTGAATTTACCATGGAGTCAGCTCTGATTGGCTAAAATGCAAGTCTGTCAAAAGAACTGAAATAAGGGGGCAGTCTGCTGAGGCTTAGATACAAGGTAATTACAGAGGTAAAACATGTGTATAATTATAACTGTGTTGGTTATGCAAAACTGGGGAATTGATAATTAAGGGATTATCTATCTTTTAAAACAACAAAAATTCTGGTGTTGTCTGTCCCTTTATATAATTAACTCTTGCTTCACAAAGTGGTTCAACCTGTTCTATCCAATCCAAGATATCTCTCACTATTCACTTTAAAACATCTTATTTACTTTCAGCTCTCTATAAAGCACCCTGAACACAACTAAATAACTACTGAAAAATCCCAGCTGCAACTTGTGTTATTCTGTTCATCAGGGATGACACATTTATTTAAAACTTAGGAGACAGTTACATACATTTATAGAATAATCACAGGCACTACTTTATTCACTTTTTATCCTCACACTACATTCTTCAAGTGGCAAATCTTCCGTTCACTATTAATTAGTTTCCAGGGAGCAGGAGTAGCTGCACCATATGGAAACAGGTAGGTAAACTTGTCCCTCAAACAGGGTCCACCCCATACAAGTAAAAACACTTTTGTTTTGTTGTTGTAACAAAAATTAAAAAAAACACTAAATAGTAGGCTATACTTTTTGTTCAAGGAAGCCTACCACCCAACTCAGTAACACATAGATTCCATTTATCTAATAATTAACTTTATCTAACTCTGTCCTAGCATCAGCCTCACCCTAGCTATACCCACTTCCTGTTTCTCACCCTCCTACCCTTCTAGATTGTAAGTTCCCATGGGAATAGAGCTGTGAGAATGGCTGCAGCAAAGGCCAGGTTTGAGGGAAGTTGAGATGGTCCAAATCAAAGCACAGGAATGTCAAAAGTGGGGGATGAACTCCGTAAAAGTGATCAAAATCTAATAAATTAAGTTGAAATTGCCCTTGATAACATTCTTCAGGTGGGACAGTGAATAGCTTCAGAACTGAGGATGTTTCCAAAGGAGGAAAGGATCAGGGGCATTTATATAGACAAATTGCACGGATAACTTTCAATACGTTTACAAGCTACCAAGAGCTCAAACTACAGTTATGGTGAATCTTTATCACTGAGACCAAAGGTCTGAGGTAGATCTTTCTTGAGAGATTAATCCTGAGGCTCATGAGGAAGGAAGGAAGCTGGCAAAAAATATGGACCTGAGGGACAAGGGATCTGTGGGATGAAAAGGGCTGCAAGTTGATACTATGGGAGTAATAGGAACCGATGGCTGTAATATCTTTTGAACATGAATGCACAAAATAAGTCATGTCCCCCTTTGATCGAGTTGGGAGCAGGGGAAAGTCTGATCCAAACAGCATGAGGCATTCTCTAATGCAATTATGTTATCATTATTTTTCAAAACAGAGATGTGATTGGGTAATTTGGCTGATTTTACTATAAAGGAGTCCTTTTGAGTAATGCATTTCTTGCCATCCAATTGATTTTTTTGTTACATTTATAAAGGATGCATTACCGACTTTTAAATTCACATGCACTGCACCCCTTTCTAACACACAAGGAGTTAACAAGACTTCTCACTCCAAAAAATTATTTCAGTTGACCCCATTACATCTAATTGAAAAATGTCAACAGCAACCTTATTACAACAAAAATACTTATATATGTGACCTAGATCAAATAGCAGGCAAATGCCATGTGCTATAACGATTGCCTAATATAGCTCTGAGATCAAAATGTATGACATATGTGTCTCTATAAACCACTTCTGAAATACAGCAAACTATAATAATTAATTGTAGCACTCTCCCTCAGACATGTCTCCCACCTCCACAAATCTTTCTTCAATGCCTTACTTACTAAATTCCTCGGTCCGAAAATAGATGATTTCACTTTTTGCACCGTATGTTCTCCTCTCATCTGACCCAGACCCTGAGACGAGTGTCTTTACAAACACTGCATACTGTGTCCAAGGTTTCAAGCCACGGAGCAGCAACCCAGGCTGAGCTTGTGTCTTCCCATCAGTGGAGCGTGCAGGAGGGTCCACATCCACAACCGTCCAACTGTTGGAGCCACAGGCATCTTGACCCTCAAATTCAGTCACATTCCGGTAGGGGCTGAAAGTATAACAAGATATGTACATTGTCAAAGCATATGGTACCTGACTGTCATAAGTCTCACAGTTGGACTGATGCTTACAATAATACATTTTGCTTCAGCAGGTAGAGAATCATATATATGTCACTGCCATTATTATATTTAAATATGGGTAAGCCCTTTTGAAACAAACATGTCACTAACATTTGTACACTTTGGGTTAGGGGAAGTTGCCAATTTGATCCAATGATGTACTGACCCTCAAACAACATGCTGACAATAGCACTCTTTGTTCCTAGGAAAGTTTAATCCTTAATCATGCCACTGTCATTAGTACACCTGGTCTTAAAGTAGCACGACTTGTCAAATGTATAAACAATATAATCAAAATGGTACTTACGCTTCCTTAAAATGCACCATGAACCCCAAAAGGTCTCTGAAGTCAGGTGGCCAATATGCATCCCACTTTAACACAACCTTATCATGTGAGGTCTTTATTTGACTGAAGTTAAGTACATCATCCTCACCTTTAAAAGAACATAATTCAGTCAGGAAGATAGTCCAATTGACCAAAGGCACCTTTAACTTGGGTAGAATTGGCTTTTAATTTTTAACATACAATGTAATCTGCAAATAACACATGTAATTATACTTTTGATGACACCGATATTTGTAAACGATACCGTTCATACACTTTTAAAGACTCACACTCATCCTTAATCAGACCTGAATCCTACAATAATATTCCCTTGCAACACTATACTTGTTTATGATACTAAGTATACATATCACATACCCTTATATATTTAAGCAACCATTTGCCACTTAGACATATCAATGTTTCCAAAACTGCTTCATGATGACAAGGCAGATTTGGGGGGGGAAATGTATCATATTTATGTTTTGAAAAACACTCACAGGAAGCCTGGTCCCCATTAGTTTTTGTGGCTATGTCATTCTTATCCTGACGGCCCTTGGCTCCAGAAATCTCCTCCATGAGATGAATCTCAGCCAGACACAGCCGTGGGTTGTAATGAAAAAAGAGTTTTCCATGAGAAATAGTCAGATTGTGCTTCATCCAATCCCACAGCTGGCGCAGGTTTGGGTTATCAAGGGCATAGAAAGAATAATTTCTGAAACACAAAAATATATAGGTATATAAAGAGGCCATCTTTCTTAGGAAGTCAGTTTAAGTACCATATACAAATACCTTCTTTTTTTTTTTTACAAAGGGCAAATTTAATAGAACATCCATATATATTTTCAACTGTTACAGGAAATAAAATGTAATCTTAGTTTGACCCATCATAAATGTGTGTGTGTGTATATATATATATATATAATTTTTTTTAAAACTTGTTCATCCTCTTGATTGATAATGTTTGCCTTGTCATTCTCCTGGAGATTGTTATCGACAACATTATTTTTATATGGATAAGTAAAAACTTGTGCACCTGAGACTTACTACTGGCTTCTAGTGAATGTTGCATGTACTTTTGCATACTATGAGACCTACAGTACCAGGCAAAAGTATGAACACACCTACTCATAGACGTTTTGATTTCTATATTATTGCTATTTTCCACTTTACAACAATAGTACATTTGTCAAAATAGTGAAATAACGCACAAGCAATTATGCAGTAACCAAAAAATGTTAAACAAAAAATAAATGATTTTTTCTTCAAACTAGCTACCATTTGCTGTGACAACAGCTTTGTACACTTTTGGCATTTTCTCAAACAGCTTTATGAGGTAGCCAACTAGGATGTTTGAAAGAGTTCCCATATATGCTGGGCACTTATTAGTTGCTTTTCATCAACGCTATGTTTTATCTCATTACAAACTATCTTTACTCGGTTTAGGTCAGGTGACTGTGGAGACCAAGTCATCTAATGCAGCACTAAATCACTCTCCTTTTTTGTCAAACAGCCCTTACATAGCCTAGAGGTGTATTTTGGGTCAATGAGCTGTCAAAAAAGAAATAATGGCCCAACTGAGCACAAACCAGATGAGATTACATGCTAATGCTAAATACTGTAGATATTCTGGTAAAGTGTGCCTTTAAAGGACCACTAAATACAGTACAAAATAATAACTGACTAATACACAATAAAAAGGACAATGCTATAGAACTTACTTTGAATCTGAAATGAGCAGTAGATATTTTTCTAGCAATTTTCTAATTTAACCCCATTTTCACTCCACCTGTTTCATGTAACTGTCATCAGTCAATCACAAAATGTAGATAAGTATATACTGTGCACATTTGCACATGCTCAGTAGGAGATGGAACCTCCGAAAATGTGCATATAAAAAATGTGCACATTTTGATACAAGAAGTATATTAGAAAGTCTTTTTTTTTTAATTGTGTACTTTATCTGAATCATGAAACTTTAGTTGCCCTTTAAATAATTTGCCAAAAGGTGGAACCAACAAAACACCCTCACACCATCATTTCCACTCTCTCAAGCTGCACAATGGAGATATCATTGGTTCACCTCTTCTTTGTCTGGAGAACAGAACTAATAATTTGCAGACCAAAGGACAGATTTCCACTGGTTTCATGTCTACATCCTGCTTTTCTTGGTCCAAGTAATTATCCTGTTATTTGCACCTTCAGTTGTGGTTTATTTGCAACAATTCTACCATAAAAGCCTTGTTCACACACTGTCTCTGTCTTCTGCTTGAACGCAGCAAATAATTTATTTGGTCTCTTATCTGAGGTGCTGTTACTGGGAGATTTCTGAGGCTGGTAACTATAATAATCGTATTGTGTGCAACAGGGGTAAGTAACTCTAGGTTTTCCTTCCAGTGTCTATCCTGTTGAGAGCCTGTTTCATCACAGTGCTTAATAGTTTTTGCACCTGCAATTTACAAAACTTTCAACGTTTGTGAAATTTTCCTTATTAACTGACCTTTAAAATACTGATGTACTGTTCTCTTTGCTAAGCTGAGTGGTTCTTGCAATACTATGGCCTACTATAGCCAGAAAAGATAGCCTTCTACTAAACAGGGCTATTTAAGACCCACCCTATCTTATCACAACAGAACTGATTGGTATTAAATGTTAATGAGATAAGAAATTCCAAAAAATAACTTTTGTTTACAACATGCGCCTTAAAAGTTTCACAATTTAGATAAAGCAATTTAAAAAAAAAAATCCCAATATACTTCCATAATCAAAACATGCACAATCTTTTTAAATGCACACTTTCTGAGGCTCCAACTCCTATTAAGCATGTGCAAAAGTGCACAGTATTTGGGAATATGCATTTTGTTACTGGCTACTGGCTCACATGATACAATTTTCCAGAAAAAACAGAATTTATGCTTACCTGATAAATTTCTTTCTTTTGCGATGTACCGAGTCCACGGATTCATCCTAACTTGTGGGATATTGATCTTCCTGTCAGGAAGTAGCAAAGAGAGCACCACAGCAGAGCTGTCTATATAGCTCCCCCCTTAACTCCACCCCCCAGTCATTCGACCGAAGGCCAAAGAAGAAAAGGAGAAACTATAAGGTGCAGAGGTGACTGAAGTTTACATAAAAAATACTATCTGTCTTGAATAGACAGGGCGGGCCGTGGACTCGGTACATCGCAAAAGAAAGAAATTTATCAGGTAAGCATAAATTCTATTTTCTTTTGCAAGATGTACCGAGTCCACAGATTCATCCTAACTTGTGGGATACCAATACCAAAGCTTTAGGACACGGATGAAGGGAGGGACAAGACAGGAACCTAAACGGAAGGCACCACTGCTTGCAAAACCTTTCTCCCAAAAATAGTCTCCGAAGAAGCAAAAGTATCAAATTTGTAAAACTTGGAAAAGGTATGAAGCGAAGACCAAGTCGCAGCCTTACAAATCTGTTCAACAGAAGCATCATTTTTAAAAGCCCATGTGGAAGCCACCGCTCTAGTGGAGTGAGCTGGAATTCTTTCAGGAGGCTGCTGTCCAGTAGTCTCATAAGCCAAACGTATGATGCTTTTCAGCCAAAAAGAAAGAGAGGTAGCCGTAGCCTTTTGAGACCTCTACGCTTTCCAGCATAGACAACAAACAAAGAAGATGATTGTCAAAAATCTTTGGTTGCCTGTAAATAAAACTTCAAGGCATGAACCACGTCCAAGTTGTGCAACAGACGGTCCTTCTTAGAAGAAGGATTAGGACACAGAGAAGGAACAACAATTTCCTGATTGATATTCCTGTTAGAAACAACCTTAGGGAGGAACCCAGGTTTGGCACGCAAAACCACCTTATCAGCATGGAAAACAAGATAAGGCGAGTCACATTGTAATGCAGATAGTTCAGAAACTCTTCGAGCTGAAGAGATAGCAACTAGAAACAGAACTTTCCAAGATAGAAGCTTAATATCTATGGAATGCATGGGTTGAAACGGAACCCCCTGAAGAACTTTAAGAACTAAATTGAGACTCCATGGCGGAGCAACAGGTTTAAACACAGGCTTAATTCTAACTAAAGCCTGACAAAAAGCCTGAACGTCTGGGACATCTGCCAGACGCTTGTGCAACAGAATAGACAAAGCAGATATCTGTCCCTTTAAGGAACTAGCGGACAATCTTTTCTCCAATCCTTCTTGGAGAAAAGACAAAATCCTAGGAATCCTGATCTTACTCCATGAGTAGCCTTTGGATTCACACCAAAAAAGATATTTACGCCATATCTTATGATAGATCTTCCTGGTGACAGGCTTTCGAGCCTGAATCAAGGTATCTATGACCGACTCAGAGAAACCCCGCTTTGATAAAATCAAGCGTTCAATCTCCAAGAAGTCAGTTGCAGAGAAATTAGATTTGGATGCTTGAATGGACCTTGAATCAAAAGGTCCCGTCTCAGTGGCAGAGTCCATGGTGGCAGAGATGACATGTCCACCAGGTCTGCATACCAAGTCCTGTGTGGCCACGCAGGCGCTATCAAAATCACCGAAGCTCTCTCCTGTTTGATTCTGGCAATCAGACACGGAAGGAGAGGGAATGGTGGAAATACATAAGCCAGGTTGAACGACCAGGGTACTGCTAGAGCATCTATCAGTACTGCCTGAGGATCCCTTGACCTTGATCCGTAATGAGGAAGTTTGGCGTTCTGACGAGACGCCATCAGATCCAATTCTGGTGTGCCCCATAGCTGAACCAGTTGAGCAAATACCTCCGGATGGAGCTCCACTCCCCCGGATGAAAAGTCTGACGACTTAGAAAATCTGCCTCCCAGTTCTCCTCCCCTGGGATATAGATCGCTGATAGATGGCAAGAGCGAGTCTCTGCCCATCAGATTATCCTGGAAACTTCTATCATCGCCAAGGAACTCCTTGTTCCCCCATGATGATTGATATAAGCTACAGTCGTGATGTTGTCCGACTGAAACCTGATGAATCCGGCCGAAGCCAGCTGAGGCCACGCCTGAAGAGCATTGAATATCGCTCTTAATACCAGAATATTTATCGGTAGGAGGGCCTCCTCCTGAGTCCACAAACCCTGTGCTTTCAGGAAATTCCAGACTGCACCCCAGCCCAGTAGGCTAGTGTCCGTCGTCACTATAACCCACGCTGGCCTGCGGAAACACATTCCCCTGGACAGGTGATCCTGTGACAACCACCAAAGAAGAGAGTCTCTGGTCTCTTGATCCAGATTTATCTGAGGAGATAAATCTGCATAATCCCCATTCCACTGTTTGATCATGCATAGTTGCAGTGGTCTGAGATCCAAGCGAGCAAACGGAACTATGTCCATTGCCGCTACCATAAGTCTGATTACCTCCATACACTGAGCCACTGACGGCCGAGGAATGGAAGAGCTCGGCAGGTGGTAAAATCTTTGATTTCCTGACCTCCGTCAGAAATATTTTCATGTCCACCGAATCTATCAGAGTTCCCAGGAATGGAACTCTTGTGAGAGGAATAAGAGAACTCTTTTTCACGTTCACCTTCCACCCATGAGATCTTAGAAAGGCCAACACTAAGTCTGTGTGAGACTTGGCAAGTTGGAAAGTCGACGCTTGAATTAAGATGTCGTCTAGATAAGGCGCCACTGTTATGCCCCTCGGCCTTAGGACCGCCAGAAGGGACCCTAGCACCTTTGTGAAGATTCTTGGTGCCGTGGCCAACCCGAAGGGAAGAGCCACAAACTGGTAATGCCTGTCCAGAAAGGCAAACCTGAGGAACTGGTGATGATCTTTGTGGATAAGAATGTGTAGATACGCATCCTTTAGATCCATGGTAGTCATATATTGACCCTCCTGGATCATTGGTAAAATAGTCCGAATGGTCTCCATCTTGAAGGATGGAACTCTTAGGAATTGGTTTAGGATCTTGAGATCTAGAATTGGTCTAAAGGTTACCTCTTTTTTGGGAACCACAGATTGGAGTAGAAACCTTGCCCCTGTTCTGTTTTCGGAACTGGGCAGATCACTCCCATGGTAAAAAGGTCTTCTACACAGCGTAAGAACGCCTCTCTTTTTGTCTGGTTTACAGACAATTGAGAAAGATGGAACCTCCCCCTTGTAGGAGAATCTTTGAAATCTAGGAGATACCCCTGGGTTACAATTTCTACGGCCCAGGAGTCCTGAACGTCTCTTGCCCAGGCCTGAGCAAAGAGAGAAAGTCTGCCCCCTACTTGATCCGGTCCCAGATCAGGGGCTACCCCTTCATGCTGTCTTAGTGGCAGCAGCAGGCTTTTTGGCCTGTTTACCCTTGTTCCAAGCCTGGTTAGGTTGGCTTGGATTGAGCAAAGTTCCCCTCTTGCTTTGCAGCAGGGGAAGAGGAAGTGGGACCACCCTTGAAGTTTCGAAAGGAACGAAAATTATTTTGTTTGGTCCTTGTCTTATTTGACTTATATTGAGGGAGGGCATGACCCTTCCCTCCAGTGATGTCTGAAATGATCTCTTTCAGTGCAAGCCCGAATAGGGTCTTACCTTTGAAAGGGATGGTCAAAAGCTTAGATTTAGATGACATATCAGCTGACCAGGACTTAAGCCATACCGCTCTTCACGCTAAAATGGCAAAACCTGAATTCTTTGCCGCTAACTTAACACCTCTTCTCTTTACTCTTCCTGCTTAGAGCCAGCAAAGAGAATGACTGGGGGGTGGAGTTAAGGGGGGGCTATATAGACAGCTCTGCTGTGGTGCTCTCTTTGCTACTTCCTGTCAGGAAGGACAATATCCCACAAGTTAGGATGAATCCGTGGACTCGGTACATCTTGCAAAAGAAACAAAATTTATGCTTAGCCGATTCATTTCTTTCTTTACGGATATGGTGAGTCCACGTCGTCCTCAATTACTGTTGGGGAATATCACTCCTGGCCAGCAGGAGGAGACAAAGAGCACAACAGCAAAGCTGTTGGGTATCACTCCCCTTCCCACAAACCGCAGTTATTCGACCGAAGGAAAATGGAGAAAAGGAGTAACACAAGGTGTAGAGGTGCCTGAGGTTTAGTAAAGAAAACTGCCTTATAAAAAAGTGTGGAAAGAAAGAAATTTATCAGGTAAGCATAAATTTTGTTTTCTTTCCTAAGATATGATGAGTCCACGGCGTCCTCAATTACTGTTGTGAACCAATACCCAAGCTAAAGGACACGGAGGACTAGGGAGGGACAAGACAGGTAGACCTAAATAGAAGGCACCACTGCTTGAAGAACCTTTCTCCCAAAAGAAGCCTCAGCCGAGGCAAAAGTATCAAATTTATAACATTTGGAAAAAGTATGCAAAGAGGACCAAGTTGCAGCCTTTGATTATTGAAAGCACAAGAAGAAGAAACAGCCCTAGTGGAATGAGCTGTGATTCTCTCAGGAGGCTGCTGTTCAGCTGTCTCATATGCCAAGCGAATAATACTTCTCAACCAGAAAGAAAGAGAAGTAGCAGTAGCTTTCTGACCGTTACGTTGCCAGAAAAACAAACAAACAATGCAGAAGACTGGCGAAAATCCTTAGTCGCCTGCAAATAGAATATAAGAGCACGCACAACATCTCGATTGTGTAACAAATGTTCCTTATGAGAAGAAGGATTAGGACAGAGAGAAGGAACTACAATTTCCTGATTAATATTTCTATCCGAGACAACCTTAGGAAGAAAACCAAACTTAGTACGAAGAACTGCCTTATCTGCATGAAATATGAGATAAAGCGAATCACACTGCAAAGCTGTGAGTTCCGAAACTCTCTGAGCAGAAGAGATAGCAGTATGAAACAAAACCTTCCAAGATAATAACTTAATATCTATGGAATGCATTGGCTCAAATGGAGCCTGTTGCAAAACTTAAAGAACAAGGTTAAGGCTCCACGGTGGAGCAACAGATTTAAACACAGTCCTGATTCTAACCAAGGCCTGACAAAAGGATTGCACATCTGGCACGTCCGCCAGACTCTTGTGCAGCAAAATAGATAGAGCAGAAATCTGGCCCTTCAGAGTACTGACAGACAAACCCTTCTCCAGACCTTCCTGGAGAAAAGATAAAATTCTTGGAATCCTGACCCTACTCAAAGAGTATCCCTTGGATTCACACCAATAAAGATATTTACGCCATATCTTATGGTAAATCTTTCTAGTAACAGGCTTATGAGCCTGAATCATGGTCTCAATGACCGACTCAGAAAATCCATGCTTAGATAAAATTAAGCGTTCAATCTCCAAGCAGTCAGCTTCAGAGAAACGAGATTTGGATGAAGAAAAGGACCATGAAGTAGAAGGTCCTTCCTTAGAGGAAGTCTCCACGGTGGCAGAGACGACATTTCCACTAGATCTGCATACCAGATCCTGCGAGGCCACGCAGGAGCTATTAAAATCACTGACTCTCACTCCTGCTTGATACGAACGATGACTCGTGGAAGGAGAGCAAACGGAGGAAATAGGTATGCCAACCTGAAGTTCCAAGGAACTGCCAGAGCATCTATCAGGAAGGCCTGAGGGTCCCTTGACCTTGAACCGTACTTTGGAAGCTTGGCGTTCTGATGAGACGCCATCAGATTCAATTCCGGTACCCCCCATTTGATGGTTAACCTGGAGAACACCTCCGAATGGAGTTCCCACTCCCCGGGATGAAAAATCTGTCTGCTCAGGAAATCCGCTTCCCAGTTGTCCACTACTGGAATGTGGATGGCAGATAGACAGCAATTGTGAGCTTCCGCCCACTGAAGGATCCGAGCCACCTCCTTCATGGCAAAGGAACTCAGAGTTCCTACCTGGTGGTTGATGTAAGCCACTGAGGTTATGTTGTCTGACTGGAACCTGATAAACCGGGCTAAGGCCAGCTGAGGCCAAGCCTTCAAAGCATTGAAGATCACTCTCAACTCCAATATGTTTATGGGGAGAGCAGATTCCTCCTGAGACCAAAGTCCCTGCGCCTTCAACGAGTCCCAGACTGCTCCCCAGCCCATCAGGCTGGCGTCCGTAGTCACAATCAACCATGAGGGTCTCTGAAAGCATGTCCCCTGAGACAGATGTTCCTGAGACAGTCACCACTGAAGAGAGTCTCTCGTCGACTGATCTAGAACTATCTTCTGAGACAGATCTGCATAATCCCTGTTCCATTGACTGAGCATGCCCAATTGTAGAGCTCTCAAATGGAATTGAGCAAAGGAAACTATGTCCATGGAAGCCACCATCAGACCAATTATATCCATACATTGGGCCACTGATGGCCGTACAGCAGACTGTAGAGATAGGCAAAAGGAAAGAATCTTGGCTCTTCTGACTTCCGTCAGAAATATTTTCATTTATAGGGAATCTATAATGGTTCCTAAGAAGACCACCCTTGAAGCTGGAACAAGGGAACTCTTTTCCAAATTCACCTTCCATCCGTGGGAACGAAGAAAAGAAAACAAGATCTCTGTGTGAGATTTTGCTAGATGAAAAGATGGCGTCTGGACCAGAATGTCGTCCAGATAAGGCGCCACTGCAATTCCCAGAGACCGAATCACAGCCAAAAGAGCCCCCAGAACCTTTGATTCTGGGAGCTGTGGCAAGGCCAAATGGAAGAGCCACAAACTTAAAATGTTTGTCCAGAAAGGCAAATCTCAGAAATTTGTGATGATCCCTGTGAATGGGAACATGGAGGTATGCATCCTTCAGGTCTATGGTTATCATGAACTGACCCTCTTGCACTAAAGAAAGAATGGAACGTATAGTTTCCATCTTGAAGGACCCAAAATTCACCTCCTCCTTGTACTGATGGCAAAAAGAATGACTGGGGTTTGTGGGAAGGGGAGTGATACTTAACAGCTTTGCTGAGGTGCTCTTTGCCTCCTCCTGCTGCACAGGAGTGATATTCCCCAACATAAATTGAGGATGCTGTGGACTCACCATATCTTAGGAAAGAAATATTATACTGCTCATTTCAAATTCCAAGTAAGTGCTATTGTATTGTTTATTTATTGTGTATTTATCAATTATAGGTAGCCCTTGTTTTGCGCCAGTTCAATTTGCAATTTTTGCCCTCGGGGGTTCCTTGCTGGTTTTTAAATTTGCTCTCTACTGGTCATAAAGTAACATAGACTTCATATATACTTATCTTAGTTAAATCGCTACATTCTTGGCAAAAAGCCAGGGTAGCGAGTAACGTTTGTAAAACTCTGTGTGATATATAGTAACGCTATTTATGAGTAGAAATTTGATCTAGTCACTCAATATTGTGGCACAATCTTGTTCAATCTAGTCACTGAAAACTGTGGCATAATTCTGTTGAAAAAGTATATATGTGTGGACAGTATTGATACTCCTATGTACAAACCTTACACCGTAAATTCTTATATTGGTTAAAAATCCAAAATATTTATCCCTGCTATACTATTTAAGTATTTATTCAGAGACTACTTAAAGCAGGTTTAAATTACTTTTTATTATTTATGATAGCTGACCGCAATTGAGGGAATTTCCACACACATTCCCCTCTACACAACGTTACTCACTGTGATATAGCTTTACTCTATACTATAGTAAAAACAAGTGAAATAATTAGCACCAGTAGTGCAGTGTTTTTAATTTTGTTGGGCAGCAAACAGTGCATTGTTTTTTCTCCTTTTGCTGTCATTTTAATAGCTACAATAAAGGTTACATTTTAATAACTTACACCTAGATTTAGAGTTTGGCGTTAGCCGTCAAAAGCAGCATTAAGGGGTCCTAATGCTGCTTTTTAACACCCGCTGGTATTTAGAGTCAGACAGGAAAGGGTCTACGGCTCACTTTCTTTCCGCGACTCAAGGCTACCGCAGATCCCCTTACGTCAATTGCGTATCCTATCTTTTCTATGGGATTTGCCTAACGCTGGTATTACGAGTCTTGGAAGAAGTGAGCGGTAGAGGCTCTACCGACAAGACTCCTACCGTCAAAAAAAGTCAGTAGTTAAGAGTTTTATGGGCTAACGCAGGAACATAAAGCTCTTAACTACCGTGCTACAAAGTACACTAACACCCATAAACTACCTGTGAACCCCTAAACCGAGGCCCCCCACATCGCAAACCCTATAATAAATCTTTTTTAACCCTTAATCTGCCGCTCCGGACACCGCCGCAACCTACATTATAACTATCAACCCCTAATCTGCTGTCCCTAACATCGCCGACACCTATATTATATTTATTACCCCCTAATCTGCCCCCCCCAACGTCGCCGCCACCTACCTACACTTATTAACCCCTAATCTGCCGACCGGACCTCGCCGCCACTATAATAAATGTATTAACCCCTAAACCGCTGCACTCCCGCCTCGCAAACACTATAATACATTTTATTAACCCCTAATCTGCCCTCCCTAACATCGCCGCCACCTACCTTCAATTATTATCCCCTAATCTGCCGCCCCCAACGTCGCTGCTACTATAATAAAGTTATTAACCTCTAAACCTAAGTATAACCCTAACACCCCCTAACTTAAATATAATTTAAATTAATCTAAATAAATTAACTATAATTAAATACATTATTCCTATTTAAAACTAAATACTTACCTATAAAATTAACCCTAATATAGCTACAATATAACTAATAGTTACATTGTAGCTATTTTAGGATTTATATTTATTTTACAGGCAACTTTGTATTTATTTTAACTAGGTACAATAGCTATTAAATACTTAGTTAAAATAATTCCAAAATTACCTGTAAAATAAATCCTAACCTAAGTTACAAATACACCTAACACTACACTATCAATAAATTAATTAAATAAATTACCTACAATTAGCTAAACTAAAACACAATTAAATAAACTAATCTATAATACAAAAAAACACACTAAATTACAGAAAATAATTTTTTTTTACAAGAAGTTTAAACTAATTACACCTAATCTAAGCCCCCTAATAAAATAAAAAAAAGCCCCCCAAAATAATAAAATGCCCTACCCTATTCTAAATTACAAAGTAATCAGCTCTTTTACCAGCCCTTAAAAGGGCTTTTTGCGGGGCATTGCCCAAAAGTAATCAGCTCTTTTACCTGTAAATAAAAATACAACCCCCCCCCCACATTAAAACCCACCACCCACATACCCCTACTCTAACCCACCCAAACCCCCCGTAAATAAACCTAACACTAACCTCCTGAAGATCTCCCTACCTTGAGTCGTCTTCACCCAGCCGAGCCGAATTCTTAATCCAAGCGGGGCAAGAAGAGGTCCTTCATCCGTTAGAAGTCTTCATCCAAGCGGGGTCTTCTATCTTCATCCATCCGCAGCGGAGCGGAGCGGAGCCATCTTCCATACAGCCGACGCGGAGCCATCCTCTTCAACCGACGGACTAACGACGAATGACGGTTCCTATAAGGGACGTCATCCAAGATGGCGTCCCTCGAATTCCAATTGGCTGATAGGATTCTATCAGCCAATCGGAATTAAGGTAAGAAAAATCTGATTGGCCAATCAGATTGAAGTTCAATCCGATTGGCTGATCCAATCAGCCAATCGGATTGACCTCGCATTCTACTGGCTGATCGGAACATCCAATAGAATGCGAGGTCAATCCGATTGGCTGATTGGATCAGCCAATCGGATTGAACTTCAATCTGATTAGCTGATTGAATCAGCTAATCAGATTTTTCTTACCTTAATTCCGATTGGCTGATAGAATCCTATCAGCCAATCGGAATTCGAGGGACGCCATCTTAGATGACGTCCCTTAAAGGAACCGTCATTCGTCGTTAGTTCGTCGGTTGAAGAGGATGGCTCCACGTCGGCTGTATGGAAGATGGCTCCGCTCCGGATGGATGAAGATAGAAGACCCCGCTTGGCTGAAGACTTCTACCGGATGGAGGACCTCTTCTTGCCCCGCTTGAATGAAGAATTCGGCTCGGCTGGGTGAAGAAGACTCAAGGTAGGGAGATCTTCAGGGGGTTAGTGTTAGGTTTATTTAACGGGGTTTGGGTGGGTTAGAGTAGGGGTATGTGGGTGGTGGGTTTTAATGTTGGGGGGGTTGTATTTTTATTTACAGGTAAAAGAGCTGATTATTTTGGGGCAATGCCCCGCAAAAAGCCCTTTAAAGGGCTGGTAAAAGAGCTGATTACTTTGTAATTTAGAATAGGGTAGGGCATTTTATTATTTTGGGGGGCTTTTTTATTTTATTAGGGGGCTTAAATTAGGTGTAATTAATTTAAACTTCTTGTAAAAAAAAAATTATTTTCTGTAATTTAGTGTTTGTTTTTTTTGTATTATAGATTAGTTTATTTAATTGTATTTTAGTTTAGCTAATTGTAGGTAATTTATTTAATTAATTTATTGATAGTGTAGTGTTAGGTGTATTTGTAACTTAGGTTAGGATTTATTTTACAGGTAATTTTGGAATTATTTTAACTAGGTAGCTATTAAATAGTTATTAACTATTTAATAGCTATTGTACCTAGTTAAAATAAATACAAAGTTGCCTGTAAAATAAATATAAATCCTAAAATAGCTACAATGTAACTATTAGTTATATTGTAGCTATATTAGGGTTTATTTTATAGGTAAGTATTTAGTTAAATAGGAATAATGTATTTAATTATAGTAAATTTATTTAGATTAATTTAAATTATATTTAAGTTAGGGGGGTGTTAGGGTTAGACTTAGGTTTAGGGGTTAATAACTTTATTATAGTAGCGGCGACGTTGGGGGCGGCAGATTAGGGGTTAATAATTGTAGGTAGGTGGCGGCGATGTTAGGGAGGACAGATTAGGGGTTAATAAAATTTATTATAGTGTTTGCGAGGCGGGAGTGCGGCGGTTTAGGAGTTAATACATTTATTATAGTGGCGTCGAGGTCCGGTCAGCAGATTAGGGGTTAATAAGTGTAGGTAGGTGGCAGCGACGTTGGGGGGGGACAGATTAGGGGATAATAAATATAATATAGGTGTCGGCGATGCTAGGGGCAGTAGATTAGGGGTTCATAGCTATAATGTAGGTTGCGGCGGTGTCCGGAGCGGCAGATTAGGGGTTAATAATATAATGTAGGTGTCAGCGATAGCGGGGGCAGCAGATTATGGGATTAATAAGTGTAAGGTTAGGGGTGTTTAGACTCGGGGTTCATGTTAGGGTGTTAGGTGTAGACTTAGAGAGTGTTTCCCCATAGGAGCTGAACGCTGCTTTTTTGCAGGTGTTAGGTTTTTTTTCAGCCAGCTCAGCCCCATTGTATCCTATGGGGATATTGTGCACGAGCACGTTTTTCCAGCTTACCGCTACTGTAGGCAACGCTGGTATTGAGGGTTGAAGTGGAGCTAAATTATGCTCAACGCTCCCTTTTCTGAGGCTAACGCAGCCATTCAGACAACTCTAAATACCAGCGTTGTCTTATGGGTGCGCTGGGAAAAAAAGGAGCGTTAGCACCGCGGGTCTTTACCGACAAAACTCTAAATCTAGGCGATTGTTACTACAATTTCTTCACGTAATACATATTGTTTTCAGAGGCATTTCATACTCTACAACATATAAACAGGGCAGAAGAATAAGGAATCTTAAATGCAGATTTGGAAGAACGTAGTAGATAACAGATATTGTACAAACAAACCCATGGAGTAATATGGAACCAAGTCCCACAACCCAGCTATCAGCAAAATTGGACTGCACTGTATTTTTTTCATGTATAACAAATGCTCCAAATAGGGATGCACCGAAATTACGGCCGCAGAAACGTTTCGGCCAAAAATTGCATTTTTGGCTATTTCGTTTTTTTTGCCTGTTATTTTCGGTAAAATTATTGTGTAGCATGTTTCAAATTTAATGCTAGCCTAGAGCTGCTGTTTAAGTTCATTACTTGACTTACTGTTCTGCATATAATGAGTTTTCTAGGAGTATACTTTATTTGGATAATTGGTAAAAAAAAAACCTGTTAAATATGATTATGTTACATAGAACTAAATGAAGAATAATACAGTATATTGATATTTAATATTGTTTTAAGTAGGGATGCACCAAAAAGTTTGGTCACAGAAACATTTTGCCTGAAAATGGCATTATTTTTTGCCTGTTTTTTTTTTCTTGGTAAAATTATTGTGTAGTATATTATTGTTTTAAGATATTTTTGTCCAATTTTAGTGTGTCACTTTCAATAAAAGTGTGGGCTTTTTTATTGGCCCTAATTATGCAAATAAAAACTAAAAAAAAAAATATTTGAAAATAATTTGAAAAAATACATTTTCGGTATCAGTTTCGGTTTTCGGCCAAGTGCATCCCGGATTTTCGGATTCGGTTTTGGGACAAGAATTTCCATTTCGGTGCATCACTAGCTCCAAACATATTAAGCAGCAATTGTCAATGAAAAAGTGATAATATTCACCAGGCATCAACTAAGAAACAGAGAATCAAATGTCCACAGCAGGCCCCTGTAGCTACAAGTTCACTACAACCCCCAACATATGCTGGTCTTGGACAATGTGTTTAACATACATTTCAATACATGCTCTAATCTCCAAACACACTAACATGCGCTGTAAAATAAAGTGTCTGATCTCGCAACAGAAGATGGAATCCACTTATCATAACTAGAATAAATCACTAATCCCTTTCTGTGATTATTTCACTGCAGTCCATTTAATTTAGATGTTGTATGATGGTTTATAACATAAAGAAAACAAATGATTTGACAATAACAGATTTATCCACTCACCCTGCCTCCAGAACGTCTCCCCTGATTAAACGCAGTTTACGGAAGAAAGACAGAGATACCAAAGCATAGGATCTGCGGATCTTAAGGTATCCAGTTATTTCTTCTATTAAACCCAGGTTGGCTTCTAGCTCCACTGCAATGTTGTCTAAGAAAACAAATAGAACAAAAAACGTTAAATACCAAATTACAACTTCAGATTGCAGATACAAAAATGTTTTTAAAATAATACTAATAGCAGCAGATGGACTGTGAAAATACTGTTTTGTATTTTAATATGCTATAATAAATTAAACATATATATATATATATATACACTGTATGTATAAAATTATTGATTGTTTTGAGTGTGGCTGCATTATTTCTGTAGTTTATGTCTCAGTGGCTTTGTTGCACCCCACCACAGTGAGGTAATTGGAGTCTTTTCCCCTTTAGATCAGAAATTTGCAGCGTTATGATCTGGAACAGCAGGATTTCTGCACTAATAATAATAATGGCAACCTATTTGGATATGTTGACTAGCTGATATTATTAGAGGTAGGGGATTTAGATTCAAACATTCTGCACTAATTATAAATTCAGAGCGATTAATATTTCCTTCTAAAATGAGAAAATAACATGATCAGTTTTTACTTCCGCTGTTAAATGTATACTTTTTGACCATAATATTTTTTTGTTAGATTGTGTTCACTACTTCAAGATGCAGAAATGGGAACTGAATGTGCTCTCTTGCATGTATATATGCACAGGTGACAGAAAACAGTTGTTACACATGGTGGGAGCATTCACTTATATTATGGGTCAAGTAGCATCTTGGCATGGATAATGGATAATATATTTATAGCTTGGATGGTTAGACAAGAGCGTTTGCAGGAGTTCTATATTTTAGTTTGTAATAACACAATTTATCATTTACATTAGACTTGCTAGGTGCGACTTCAGTAGCTATACTTAAAAAGCATTTTTTAGAGACTATTCAAACTTCTTACATTTTTTATTTCACAAAAACTACTCATTCTAAAAACGTTTATTTTATAAATAATGTAAGTTCAACCTTTAAAGGGACAGTAAACATCTTGAGATTTTTTTTTATAAAATGTTTATTTATGCATCAAACAACTTTGGTTTATATTTGCATTCTTTATTTTGCCCCCTATTCTTGTCATTTAGTTTTGAAAATAGAGCAATTTCTAACTCTCAGACCTTGGAATGCACCCTGCTGATTTCTCAAGGCTATAACTCTGCTATATATATATATATGTCTCTAATTGGCTTTAACTGATGACAACTGCAAAACAATTCACTTTATACTAACTTTATGACAGTAGCTAGCCTTGGTGTCTGCAGACTAAAGCCCAGATTGACTCCTCCAAATAAGGCAAATGGTGGAGTTTGGCTTTGAATAATATTTGAAGCAAAAATTATGTTAATTTGTTTTAAAACATTAAGACTTGGCTGATATGTTGTTCTATAGCAACAGAAATGAAATGTGTTATAATAAGAAGGGGTTTACTATCCCTTTAGTTGTGAGGGCTACTATTTAGGTAAGAACAAAACAAAAAAATTGTGTTTAATGGGTATTGTGGCCATCTTTTTTATTCTTTGTTTAACCTAAAATAGGACATTTCAAAACCTATTTCAGTTTCTTGTTCTTGTCCTGAATAAACAATTTCTTGTCATACTTGCAGAGGTGTGCTCCATTCCAGCAGAGATGTGCCCTATGCCACCAGTCCTTATGAACCAGTGGGGGCTAATAGTACTAAAGTATTAGTCTCAATTTACATTTGGTGTAAATTGCACTTTGATAAGCAAAATAACAAATTATGCTTACCTGATCATTTCATTTCCATCTGTGGGAGGAGAGTCCACTGCTTCATTCATTACTTGTGGGAATTAAGAACCTGGCCACCAGGAGGAGGCAAAGACACCCCAGCCAAAGGCTTAAATACCTGCCCCACTCCCCTCATCCCCCAGTCATTCTGACAAGGGAACAAGGAACAGTAGGAGAAATATCAGGGTATAAAAGGGGCCAGAAGAATAAAATAAAATGTAGGTCCGCCCACCACAGCAAACGGGCAGGAGCAGTGGACTCTCCTCCCACAGATGGAAATGAAATTATCAGGTAAGCATAATTTATGTTTTCCATCTTAATGGGAGGAGAGACCACTGCTTCATTCATTACTTGTGGGAACAAATACCCAAGCTCTAGAGGACACTGAATGAAAAAAAACGGGAGGGCAAAAGTATGCGGACCCTATACTGAGAGCACCACAGCCTGTAGAAACTTTCTCCCAAAAACAGCTTCTGCCGAAGCAAACACATCGAATTTGTAAAATTTAGCAAAAGTATGTAAGGAAGACCAAGTAGCCTTACAAATCTGCTCCACAGAGGCCTCATTCCTTAAGGCCCAAGAAGAGACCACAGCTCTAGTTGAGTGAGCTGTAATCCTGAGGAGGCTTATGTCCCGCTGTCTCATAGGCCAAACGGATAATGCTCCTCAACCAAAAGGACAGAGAAGTGGAAGAGGCCCTCTGCCCCCTACGCTTCCCCGAATACACCACAAACAAAGACGAAGTCTGTCTGAACCTCCTTCGTGGCCTGAAGGTAAAACTTCAAGGCTCGAACCACAACCAAGTTATGAAATAACCTCTCTTTGGGTGAAGAAGGGTTAGGACACAAAGAAGGAACTACTATCTCCCGATTGATGTTACAATCTGATACAACCTTGGGAAGAAAAACCCAGTGCAAAGCACAGCCTTATCGGCGTGAAAAAACAGGTAAGGGGGTTCAAATTGCAAGGCCGCCAACTCAGAGACTCTGAAAGCCGATGCAATAGCCAAAAGAAACAGAACCTTCCAGGAGAGAATCTTAATGTCAAGCGCATTCATAGGCTCAAACGGAGCCCTCTGCAAAACCTTAAGAACCAAGTTCAAGCTCCAAGGAGGAGCAGAAGGTCTAAATACCGGTCTAATTATGGACAGAGCCTGAACAAAGGACTGAATATCAGGAAGCTCCGCTAGCTTCTTGTGTAACAGCACCGATAAGGCCGAGATCTGTCCCTTTAAGGAACTAGCGGAAAAGCCCTTATCCAAAACATCTTGAAGAAAAGCCAGAATCCTGGATACCCTAATCTTGTGCCAGGGATACCCATGTTCCTCACACCAGGATAAATAGGTCCTCCACACCTTATGACAGATGCGACCAGTGACCGGTTTCCTGGCCCGAATGAGAGTATCAATCACTTTTTCCGAGAACCCTCTCTTGGCCAAGACTAGGCGTTCAATCTCCACGCAGTCAGCCTCAGAGAATCGAGATTTTGGTGAACAAAAGGACCCTGTAGTAGCAGATCTCTGCGACAGGGTAACCTCCATGGCGGAGACGATGACATTCCCACCAGATCCGCAAACCACGTCCTCCGTGGCAACAACGGAGCAATCAGAATGGTCGAGACTTGCTCCTGTTTGATGTGGGCTACCACTCGAGGGAGAAGTGGCAATGGTGGAAAGATGTAAATTAGGTTGAACTCCCAAGGTACCACCCTGGGTGATAACCTCCACAACCCAAAGATCCTGTACGTCTTCCATCCAAGCCTCTGCTAACAGAGATAGTCTGCCCACTTCACGGTCCAGAGACAGATCGGGGCCGTCCCTACATGCCGAATTTGTCTCGGTGGGCTTCTTGCTCTGCTTGGACTTGTTCCAAGATTGAGCCAGCTTCCAAGATCCCTTGGACTGCACGGTCTTTGCAGCAGGCTGCTGGCGTTGACACTTGTCCGAGTGAAAGGGACGAAAATTAGAGCCTTTAGGCTTATTCTTCTTATCCTGCAGAAGGAAAACACCCTTGCCTCCCGTGACCGTGGAAATGATAGAGTCCAGGCCTGGACCAAAAAGAACCTTCACCCAAAACGGGAGAGATAGTAATCTAGACTTGGAAGTCATGTCAGCAGACCACGACTTTAACCACAAAGAACAGAAAACCCTGAAGTCTTAGCATTCAGGCGAATAACCTGTATATTTGCATCACAGATAAAAGAATTGCGACCCATAAGGCCTTAATCTTTTCCTGTATCTCCTCGAGGGGAGTCTCCACCTCGACCATAGCTGACAATGCATCACACCAGTAGGTAGCCACTCCAGCCACTGCAGCGATCGCCACCGCCAGTTGAAAAACAAACCCTGTGAGTGGGAAAATCTTTCTCAACATGGATCCTAATTTCTTGTCCATGGGCTCTTTGAACGACGAACTATCTTCGAGAGGAATAGTCGTCCGCTTAGCAAGCGTGGAGATAGCACCATCCACCTTAGGAATGACCCCCGTAGCTCAAGCTGAGAGTCCGGGACGGGAAACAGCTTTTTAAAAGAGGTAGAGGGAGAAAAGGACGAGCCAAGATTCTCCCATTCATTCTTAATAATAGTAGCCATCTTCACGGGAACAGGGAAGGTCTGAGGGACCACCCTGTCCTCGTAAACCCTATCTAGTTTAGGGATCGAAGGTTCTTCCAGAAGTTTCGGTTCCGGCACCTCCAACGTAGCAAGCACTTCTTTTAGTAAAAAGCTCAAGTGCTCCATCTTAAACTTAAAATCAGGCTCCTCCGTAGCTGGAGGTTTAGAAGACGCCGATTCTGTCCCAGAAAGAGCGCCTTCCGACCAGTCGGAGGCATCCTGATCATCGGATAATCTCTCAGAGACCTCCAACGGAGTAGATTACCCCTGAGAAGGAAGGTTATGTCTTTCCCTTTGCTTGCGCTTCGCAGGGCGTGGTAGGGCATGGAAGGCCGCAGAAACCGCTTCTTGCAACTGGGCAGCGAAATTGGGCGGCCACGAGGCCCCTCCCGAGGGAGGAACAGTAGGACCTTGGGGAGCTACACGTGTAATCAGAGATGAATGTAGGGAACGCACCTCGCGGGACAGAGAACACTCAGAGGTGGATGGCTCAGTTGTACTAAATATCTTTTTAGATATTGCAATTTTATTAAAGCATGTGGAACAAAGTTGAGCAGGCGGATCAACATGAACCTCCTCACAATAAACACAGATAGGAGCTTTAATTAAAGAGGGAGTATCCTCTAACGCGGTCGCCAACCAGTGGTCCATGGACCACGAGAAGATATTGGTGGTCCTTGACACCATCAAGCAGGAATTAATCTTCTATGATGGTGTCACCTCCGTCGCACCGCAACTCCCTACAGTGCCTGGCTAGACATCAGTGAAAACCGACAGAATAGTTAAATTACAATCTCCCTACGCACATTGTGTAGTACTGCGCAACTTGCTTAGCTAGATTGTATTTTTAACTCCTCCCGCCCGGCGTGCTGCTCAGAGAAAGATGCTTCCATTCTAAAGCCAGCAGAGGTTGGTTTGAAATAGTGTAATTAAAGTATATAAAAAAATTCTCTCTTATATTTCATTTAATTTCTTCCCTTTACCTGTCTCTTTGTAGTAGTTTTCCTAATTCCTTCAGATGAACTTACATCAGTCTTTATATATACACACACACATTATAGGGTATTGTACCTTTTTAAAAAAATAATGTTAGGGGTCCACCGGATTGAAAATTGTGAGTTTAGTGGTCCCTGAGGTCCGAAAGGTTGTCCTCCATAACTTATGCTTTAATACGGACTAGATAGAAAAAAAAATGGCACTTTTATACACCAATGGCCGGGGCACTCACCATCTCCTATGACCCGGACACAGGGAAACCGTTATGTCTCCCGCAATTGCCGATCAGGAAAGAGAAAGTTAAGAGGCCACACCCAGTCACATGGAGTGCCATGCATGAACGCCCCTGCACTATAGAGAAAACGCGCCAAAAGAGGCCGCGTCGCCCTTCACCTGACTGTTCACACATTGCTAGAGCCTCATCTCACACATGACGTAGCAACCAACACAATAAAGATATTATTCATAAATCCTCCCCTGTTCAATAATCACCTGTCCAGGGATATTAACCCTTGATTCTATACAGATAAAAGGATACACTCTGTGACCCTGTCTTCTTGCGTTATCATATGTGTATAAATGAAACGATCTTACCAGAATATATGCCGTGGAGTAGGAACACGGTCCCTTAAGTGTGACAGGTAAGTAGCATCACTCCTGAAATGGACTTGAGTGAATAAAGCAGGCAGCGAAACTCGTCAATGCTGATTGCTTAAGGAGCTGTTAATCAGAGTCGTGATGGTTTCGCAGAAAGACTCTCCCTGCATCTCCAGACTCTAACTTTTACCAAAGCTCTCACTGAGAGGCTGACTATCTAAGAACCTTCTTCCAGCCCCCTGATCACATGACTGTGACTGTTTATTATCTATTGTCTTGCAGTTAGTATTGTGTTGGGCTAAATCTTAAATAACTCCCTGTGCCTGTACACAGTGTTATCTATATGGCCCACGTGTACTTTGTCTCTTTGTGTTGAAAAGGAATTTAAAAAGCCTGTGATAAGAGGCAGCCCTCAAAGGCTTAGAAATTAGCATATGAGCCTACCTATGTTTAGTTTAAACTAAGAATACCAAGAGAAAAAAGCAAATTTGATGATAAAAGTAAATTGGAAAGTTGATTAAAATTACATGTCCTATCTGAATAATGAAAGTTTAATTTTGACTAGACTGTCCCTTTAAAACTCCAGTCCCATTTCGAAAGAGTACTGCCCTCCATAAGAGACTACTCCACTTCTCTGCCAACCTCCTGTGACGAAAGGCAAAGAATGACTGGGGGATGAGGGGAGTGGGGGAGGTATTTAAGCCTTTGGCTGTGGTGTCTTTGCCTCCTCCTGGTGGCCAGGGTTCTTAATTCCCACAAGTAATGAATGAAGCAGTGGACTCTCCTCCCATTAAGATGGAAAGAACATTTTTTTAGTACATCGTCACTTTAAAAGTATACGAACGTAAGGAAATGGTCCATATATTCAGATTTTTTTCACCTGGCTTCCATGGGCTCTAAATTCCCAAAAATGTTAACTAAAATGTTCAAAAGTATAGGCCTCGGATACAGGTGAAATGGCTGGCTTTTAAAATAAACTTACAGTCTGGTTTTTGTTTTTTTGCCTCACCTACCCATAAAAATCTTTAAAGGAAGTTACATTCTTCAAAAAAATTTAAATAATATATGAAATGGCCTGATGAAGGGGTGAACACCCTGAAACGTCACTGCAAATAAAACTCAAGTTTGAATATATTTAAAGACCAGTGAGTGCTTTGTTCCACATCTACTATCTACCTGCCTCTTAGCACCCTGGTATTTGAATACAGTGAGTGTATTTAACCTATCTCATATATATATATATATATATATATATATATATATATATATATATATATATATATATATATATATATATATATATATATACACACACACACACATCTACATCCTGATCATGTTTCAGTATCCACAGGATACGATTAAAAATTACTGGTAGAAAAACAGAATCTTTGAAGAAGTTGGCATCATTCTTCAAAAATGAGGTCTCATACCATTGAGCAAAACCCTATCTCATATATCCTAAACATAATCAAACTTCTTTATATACGAGGGCTGTACCAAAAGTAATGCAAAAGTGGGCACAACTTTTTTATTAACTGATGTAGGTCATTCAAATTGCAAATGTTGTTGGAGTGTCTCTTCATCTATACAGGTGTTTCAGAATCTTTTTTCTTCCTTGCAGGTGAATAATGGATTCCAAGCAGAAGCAACGTGACGAAGGAGGGGTGCATGCTGTCCGACATCCACAGAATGTTACAGAATGTGTATGGAGATGACACCATGGACAAGAGCAATGTGCACATATGGATGAAGAAGTTTACAGAAGGGGAAACCAGTATTAAAGACAAACCAGGAGACCATCAACTGCAACCACTGACACGAATTGTCAGCGAGTGGACAAGTTGATTCGCAGGGACAGACGTGTCATAATCTGTGAGCTTGCTGCACAACTGGAGTGTGGTCAGAATGCCATACAGAAACAGTGTGCGAAGTGTGTACCTCGGCAGTTGACATCCGATTTGAAGAAGAAAAGGGTGGAAGTCTTCTCTGATCTGCTTGAAGCGTTTGAAGCCAATGAAGACACATTTTTTCTGGTCTAGTGACAGGGGATGAAAACTAGGACTTCTACCTGTTCGGTCCAATGAAGGACAGTCTTCAGGGACAACCATTTGATGATGCAGACAAGGTGAAAGGTGCTGTGAAGAAGTGGGTATGATAGTGCACACCTACATTTTTTCAAAGAGGATTCGAGAGTTGGGCTCAACGATGGTGCAAATGCATTGCTTGTAATGGAAACTATGTTCAATAGAACCTTTGTATAGAGGAAGAGTTACTCCAACAACATGTGCAATTTGAACGACGTACATCAATTAATAAAAAAGTTATGTCCATTTTTGCATTACTTTTGGTACAGCCCTCGTATTTTCATGCTCTTCATAAAGTAAATACTGTACTCAATTCTTCTTTGGTCCATTTAAAAGGAATTAGACCAATGATGAAACAGATCAACACAGCACCCATGAAGAAAACAGAATTTATGTTTACCTGATAAATTACTTTCTCCAACGGTGTGTCCGGTCCACGGCGTCATCCTTACTTGTGGGATATTCTCTTCCCCAACAGGAAATGGCAAAGAGCCCAGCAAAGCTGGTCACATGATCCCTCCTAGGCTCCGCCTACCCCAGTCATTCGACCGACGTTAAGGAGGAATATTTGCATAGGAGAAACCATATGATACCGTGGTGACTGTAGTTAAAGAAAATAAAGTATCAGACCTGATTAAAAAACCAGGGCGGGCCGTGGGCCGGACACACCGTTGGAGAAAGTAATTTATCAGGTAAACATAAATTCTGTTTTCTCCAACATAGGTGTGTCCGGTCCACGGCGTCATCCTTACTTGTGGGAACCAATACCAAAGCTTTAGGACACGGATGAAGGGAGGGAGCAAATCAGGTCACCTAAATGGAAGGCACCACGGCTTGCAAAAACCTTTCTCCCAAAAATAGCCTCAGAAGAAGCAAAAGTATCAAACTTGTAAAATTTGGTAAAAGTGTGCAGTGAAGACCAAGTCGCTGCCCTACATATCTGATCAACAGAAGCCTCGTTCTTGAAGGCCCATGTGGAAGCCACAGCCCTAGTGGAATGAGCTGTGATTCTTTCAGGAGGCTGCCGTCCGGCAGTCTCGTAAGCCAATCTGATGATGCTTTTAATCCAAAAAGAGAGAGAGGTAGAAGTTGCTTTTTGACCTCTCCTTTTACCAGAATAAACAACAAACAAGGAAGATGTTTGTCTAAAATCCTTTGTAGCATCTAAATAGAATTTTAGAGCGCGAACAACATCCAAATTGTGCAACAAACGTTCCTTCTTCGAAACTGGTTTCGGACACAAAGAAGGCACGACTATCTCCTGGTTAATGTTTTTGTTAGAAACAACTTTTGGAAGAAAACCAGGTTTAGTACATAAAACCACCTTATCTGCATGGAACACCAGATAAGGAGGAGAACACTGCAGAGCAGATAATTCTGAAACTCTTCTAGCAGAAGAAATTGCAACCAAAAACAAAACTTTCCAAGATAATAACTTAATATCAACGGAATGTAAGGGTTCAAACGGAACCCCCTGAAGAACTGAAAGAACTAAGTTGAGACTCCAAGGAGGAGTCAAAGGTTTGTAAACAGGCTTGATTCTAACCAGAGCCTGAACAAAGGCTTGAACATCTGGCACAGCTGCCAGTTTTTTGTGAAGTAACACCGACAAGGCAGAAATCTGTCCCTTCAAGGAACTTGCAGATAATCCTTTCTCCAATCCTTCTTGAAGAAAGGATAGAATCTTGGGAATCTTTACCTTGTCCCACGGGAATCCTTTAGATTCACACCAACAGATATATTTTTTCCATATTTTGTGGTAAATTTTTCTAGTTACAGGCTTTCTGGCCTGAACAAGAGTATCAATAACAGAATCTGAGAACCCTCGTTTTGATAAGATCAAGCGTTCAATCTCCAAGCAGTCAGCTGGAGTGAGACCAGATTCGGATGTTCGAACGGACCTTGAACAAGAAGGTCTCGTCTCAAAGGTAGCTTCCATGGTGGAGCCGATGACATATTCACCAGATCTGCATACCAAGTCCTGCGTGGCCACGCAGGAGCTATCAAGATCACCGACGCCCTCTCCTGATTGATCCTGGCTACCAGCCTGGGGATGAGAGGAAACGGCGGGAATACATAAGCTAGTTTGAAGGTCCAAGGTGCTACTAGTGCATCTACTAGAGTCGCCTTGGGATCCCTGGATCTGGACCCGTAGCAAGGAACCTCGAAGTTCTGCCGAGAGGCCATCAGATCCATGTCTGGAATGCCCCACAGTTGAGTAATTTGGGCAAAGATTTCCGGATGGAGTTCCCACTCCCCCGGATGTAATGTCTGACGACTCAGAAAATCCGCATCCCAATTTTCCACTCCTGGGATGTGGATTGCAGACAGGTGGCAGGAGTGAGTCTCCGCCCATTGAATGATTTTGGTCACTTCTTCCATCGCCAGGGAACTCCTTGTTCCCCCCTGATGGTTGATGTACGCAACAGTCGTCATGTTGTCTGATTGAAACCGTATGAACTTGGCCTTTGCTAGCTGAGGCCAAGCCTTGAGAGCATTGAATATCGCTCTCAGTTCCAGAATATTTATCGGTAGAAGAGATTCTTCCCGAGACCAAAGACCCTGAGCTTTCAGGGATCCCCAGACCGCGCCCCAGCCCATCAGACTGGCGTCGGTCGTGACAATGACCCACTCTGGTCTGCGGAAGGTCATCCCTTGTGACAGGTTGTCCAGGGACAGCCACCAACGGAGTGAGTCTCTGGTCCTCTGATTTACTTGTATCTTCGGAGACAAGTCTGTATAGTCCCCATTCCACTGACTGAGCATGCACAGTTGTAATGGTCTTAGATGAATGCGCGCAAAAGGAACTATGTCCATTGCCGCTACCATCAAACCTATTACTTCCATGCACTGCGCTATGGAAGGAAGAGGAACGGAATGAAGTGTTTGACAAGAGTTTAGAAGTTTTGTTTTTCTGGCCTCTGTCAGAAAAATCCTCATTTCTAAGGAGTCTATTATTGTTCCCAAGAAGGGAACCCTCGTCGACGGAGATAGAGAACTCTTTTCCACGTTCACTTTCCATCCGTGAGATCTGAGAAAGGCCAGGACTATGTCCGTGTGAGACTTTGCTTGAGGAAGGGACGACGCTTGAATCAGAATGTCGTCCAAGTAAGGTACTACTGCAATGCCCCTTGGTCTTAGCACCGCTAGAAGGGACCCTAGTACCTTTGTGAAAATCCTTGGAGCAGTGGCTAATCCGAAAGGAAGCGCCACGAACTGGTAATGCTTGTCCAGGAATGCGAACCTTAGGAACCGATGATGTTCCTTGTGGATAGGAATATGTAGATACGCATCCTTTAAATCCACCGTGGTCATGAATTGACCTTCCTGGATGGAAGGAAGAATTGTTCGAATGGTTTCCATTTTGAACGATGGAACCTTGAGAAACTTGTTTAAGATCTTGAGATCTAAGATTGGTCTGAACGTTCCCTCTTTTTTGGGAACTATGAACAGATTGGAGTAGAACCCCATCCCTTGTTCTCCTAATGGAACAGGATGAATCACTCCCATTTTTAACAGGTCTTCTACACAATGTAAGAATGCCTGTCTCTTTATGTGGTCTGAAGACAATTGAGACCTGTGGAACCTCCCCCTTGGGGGAAGCCCCTTGAATTCCAGAAGATAACCTTGGGAGACTATTTCTAGTGCCCAAGGATCCAGAACATCTCTTGCCCAAGCCTGAGCGAAGAGAGAGAGTCTGCCCCCCACCAGATCCGGTCCCGGATCGGGGGCCAACATTTCATGCTGTCTTGGTAGCAGTGGCAGGTTTCTTGGCCTGCTTTCCCTTGTTCCAGCCTTGCATTGGTCTCCAGGCTGGCTTGGCTTGAGAAGTATTACCCTCTTGCTTAGAGGACGTAGCACTTGGGGCTGGTCCGTTTCTACGAAAGGGACGAAAATTAGGTTTATTTTTGGCCTTGAAAGACCTATCCTGAGGAAGGGCGTGGCCCTTACCCCCAGTGATATCAGAGATAATCTCTTTCAAGTCAGGGCCAAACAGCGTTTTCCCCTTGAAAGGAATGTTAAGGAGTTTGTTCTTGGAAGACGCATCCGCTGACCAAGATTTCAACCAAAGCGCTCTACGCGCCACAATAGCAAACCCAGAATTCTTCGCCGCTAACCTAGCCAATTGCAAAGTGGCGTCTAGGGTGAAAGAATTAGCCAATTTGAGAGCACGGATTCTGTCCATAATCTCCTCATAAGGAGGAGAATCACTATCGATCGCCTTTACTAGCTCATCGAACCAGAAACACGCGGCTGTAGTGACAGGGACAATGCATGAAATTGGTTGTAGAAGGTAACCTTGCTGAACAAACATCTTTTTAAGCAAACCTTCTAATTTTTTATCCATAGGATCTTTGAAAGCACAACTATCTTCTATTGGTATAGTGGTGCGTTTGTTTAAAGTAGAAACCGCTCCCTCGACCTTGGGGACAGTCTGCCATAAGTCCTTTCTAGGGTCGACCATAGGAAACAATTTTTTAAATATGGGGGGAGGGACGAAAGGTATACCGGGCCTTTCCCATTCTTTATTTACAATGTCCGCCACCCGCTTGGGTATAGGAAAAGCTTCTGGGAGCCCCGGGACCTCTAGGAACTTGTCCATTTTACATAGTTTCTCTGGGATGATCAAATTCTCACAATCATCCAGAGTGGATAATACCTCCTTAAGCAGAGCGCGGAGATGTTCCAACTTAAATTTAAATGTAATCACATCGGGTTCAGCTTGTTGAGAAATTTTCCCTGAATCTGAAATTTCTCCCTCAGACAAAACCTCCCTGGCCCCCTCAGACTGGTGTAGGGGCATATCAGAACCATTATCATCAGCGTCCTCATGCTCTTCAGTATCTAAAACAGAGCAGTCGCGCTTACGCTGATAAGTGGGCATTTTGGCTAAAATGTTTTTGATAGAATTATCCATTACAGCCGTTAATTGTTGCATAGTAAGGAGTATTGGCGCGCTAGATGTACTAGGGGCCTCCTGAGTGGGCAAGACTCGTGTAGACGAAGGAGGGAATGATGCAGTACCATGCTTACTCCCCTCACTTGAGGAATCATCTTGGGCATCATTTTCAGTGTCACATAAATCACATTTATTTAAATGAGAAGGAACCTTGGCTTCCCCACATTCAGAACACAGTCTATCTGGTAGTTCAGACATGTTAAACAGGCAAAAACTTGATAACAAAGTACAAAAAACGTTTTAAAATAAAACCGTTACTGTCACTTTAAATTTTAAACTGAACACACTTTATTACTGCAATTGCGAAAAAGTATGAAGGAATTGTTCAAAATTCACCAAAATTTCACCACAGTGTCTTAAAGCCTTAAAATAACGGAACCGGAGCCGTTTTTAACTTTAACCCCTTTACAGTCCCTGGTATCTGCTTTGCTGAGACCCAACCAAGCCCAAAGGGGAATACGATACCAAATGACGTCCTTCAGAAAGTCTTTTCTATGTATCAGAGCTCCTCACACATGCGACTGCATGTCATGCTGCTCAAAAACAAGTGCGCAATACCGGCGCGAAAATGAGGCTCTGCCTATGATTAGGGAAAGCCCCTAGAGAATAAGGTGTCTAAAACAGTGCCTGACGATATTATTTAACAAAAATACCCAGATTAAATGATTCCTCAAGGCTAAATATGTGTAATATATGAATCGATTTAGCCCAGAAAATGTCTACAGTCTTAATAAGCCCTTGTGAAGCCCTTATTTACTGTCTGAATAAAAATGGCTTACCGGATCCCATAGGAAAATGACAGCTTCCAGCATTACATCGTCTTGTTAGAATGTGTCATACCTCAAGCAGCAAAAGACTGCTCACTGTTCCCCCAACTGAAGTTAATTCCTCTCAACAGTCCTGTGTGGAACAGCCATGGATTTTAGTAACGGTTGCTAAAATCATTTTCCTCATACAAACAGAAATCTTCATCTCTTTTCTGTTTCAGAGTAAATAGTACATACCAGCACTATTTTAAAATAACAAACTCTTGATTGAATAATAAAAACTACAGTTAAACACTAAAAAACTCTAAGCCATCTCCGTGGAGATGTTGCCTGTACAACGGCAAAGAGAATGACTGGGGTAGGCGGAGCCTAGGAGGGATCATGTGACCAGCTTTGCTGGGCTCTTTGCCATTTCCTGTTGGGGAAGAGAATATCCCACAAGTAAGGATGACGCCGTGGACCGGACACACCTATGTTGGAGAAATAAATGTCTCATGAGAACCAGGGTGGACATTAAAAGATTCTTGGAGACTGTGTTGCTCTATTACTCCTTATCAGCTTAGACTCAGGGTGATTCTCATTGGTAAATGCCAACTAACGTGAATGAAGATGCTATATAGTGCAATAATTATTTTACTTTCAAATATTATGCAAAGTTTCCATTAAACCTCTTCTGCCAACTTCTTGGTTTTTGGTAAAAGAGGATTTAATTACGTGTCTTGTGTAAATTAACTTTAAAACTATATGTATTACTGCTTTCCATGCATATAAGTAACAGATGTATAAAAACTGTCAACTGTGTCAAGTCTGCTGCTAACAGGGCCAAGCTATTCTCACCACTGTGGGCAAGCATGTTTGCTATGCTTAGTCAATATTAAAGGGACATAAAACCCATTTTTGTTTTCTTTCATGATTCAGATAGAGCATACAAATGTAAACAACTTTCCAATTTACTTCAATTATTAAATTAACTTCATTCTTTTAGTATCCTTTGTTGAAGAAGCATCAATGCACTATGGGAGCTAGCTGAACAATGGATGACCCAATAACATGAGGCACATATGTGCAGCCACCAATCAGCAGCTCCTGAGCCTACCTAGGTATGCTTTTCAACAAGGGATACCAAGAAAACAAAACAAATTAGATGATAGATGTGAATTGGAAAGTTGTTTAAAATTGTATGTTCAATCTGAATTAAGAAATCATGAAAGGGTTTCATGTCCCTTTAAATATAATGCTGGGAGCACAAAACATGCTTTCTTTAGTATTCTTTAATTACGGTTGTTTTTTTATACTCACTGCCTCCGCGGATGTTGATGATCAGACTCCCATTAATCACCGTGCAACCTCTCAATTCTTGAGCAGATGTCACAGAATCAATAGTCTTCACTTGCTGGAATATTGTACAGACTTTGGGGCAAGGTCCTTCACAGGGAGTACAGGTCAGACTATGAGGAATAATTAAGCAAATACACAATTTAAATATATATATATATGACATAAACAACAGACTGGCTTAGAAAAGTATTAATAAATAAATGCAATCTCTCTCTTTTCTCTCTCTCTCTTTTCTCTCTCTCTCCATTTTTTTTCTCTCTCTTTACTCTCTCTCTTCTCCTCTCTCTATTTTTTCTCTATCTCTCTCTCTTTTCTCTTTCTCTCTCTCTTTTCTCTCTCTCTCTCTTCTTTTCTCCTCTCTCTCTCTCTTTTCTCTATCTCTCTCGCTCTATATATATATATGTGTGTGTGTGTGTATATAAATATATTAAAAGGTATTATAATGTAATGTATCTCTGCATAGCGAGAGAAACAGCTCACAAGGTAAAATTTGCCTTTATAAAATCATTTGAGGGCCCTCACAGTACTAAGAAGACCATTGATCAGAAACTTGAAGTGCTTAAACAGCTCTGTACTGCAATTTGTGAGCATCATTTTTAAGCAGCAGCAGACTATTACAAGAGGTATAAAACATGCAGAGCTACTTACGTGGTGGCATTAGTGATGTAGCCAGAAGGGCACTCTGGCATGCACTCTCCCTTGTGGATAACATATTGGGGGCAGGAGCTGTCCCGTGAATTTCTGCACTTATTATGTAGTTCCTGGCAGAGGCTAAAGTTCACACAGCGCCAGCCCTGAAAGCTGTAGGACCCCGGTGGGCAGGACTCCACGCATACTCCTTCATACATAAAATGCAAGCATGCTGCACACTGTGCTGGGTCATCCGGCTTGCGGCAGCTCCCCAGGCATTCTTTATGGCAGCATTGCTTGTCTGATGTACATCCTCGCCACTTACATTCAGGAGGGCACACTGAGAGGAACAAAACAGATAAGATATATAAAAGTTCTCTTAAAACACACATTTTTACTGTTGGCAGATTAATTAAAGGGACAGTATACACCAATTTTCATATAACTGCATGTAATAGACACTACTATAAAGAGTAAAAAAACATTTAAAAACTTACTTAGAAGCTCCCAGTTTAGCTCTGTTGACAAGCTTAGCTGGAACACCCACTGAAAGTGGTTGTATACCAAAAAGAGAAGACACTCCCCCTTCCCCTGCATATGAAAAGACTCTTTACACAAACAGGAGCAAGCTGGAGTAGGTATACATCAGTATACTTCTAAAACTTTGGGGCTTGGTTAGGAGCCTGAAAATCAGCGCAATGTTATTTAAAAATAAGCAAAACTATACTTTCTTTTACTAAAAAAAAAAGTTGTATAGACTATATAAATGGATCATCTACAAAACATTTATGCAAAGACAAATCTAGTGTGTCTAGTGAAATACAACACAACAGTCTCTTTATGTAATAGTAAGATTGTATGTTTGTACAAATAGTAGAGCGACAGACAGAAAGAAAGAAAGAGAGAAAGGAAAGAGAGAAAGGAAAGAAAGAGAGAAAGGAAAGAAAGAGAGAAAGGAAAGAGAGAAAGAAAGAAAGAAAGAAAGAGAGAAAGAAAGAAAGAAAGAAGAGAGAGAAAGAAAGAAAGAGAGAAAGAAAGAAAGAAAGAAAGAAAGAGAGAAAGAAAGAAAGAGAGAAAGAAAGAAAGAAAGAGAGAAAGAAAGAAAGAAAGAGAGAGAAAGAGAGGGAAAGTGAGAGAGAGAAAAAAAGAGAAAGAGAAAGAAAGAGAGGGAGAAAGAGAGAGAAAAAGAAAGAGAAAGAAAGAAAGAATGAAAAAGAAAGAAAGAAAGAGAAGAAAGAAAGAGAAAGAAAGAAAGAAAGAAAGAAAGAAAGAAAGAAAGAAAGAAAGAAAGATTAGTTAGAAAGAAAGAAAGAAAGATTAGTTAGAAAGAAAGAAAGATTAGTTAGAAAGAAAGAAAGAAAGAAAGAAAAGAGAAAGAAAGAAAGAGAGAAAGAAAGAAAGAAAGAAAGAGAGGAAAGAAAGAAGAAAAGAGAGAAAGGAAAGAAAGAAGAAAGAAAAGAAAGAAAGAGAGAAGACAGAAAGAAAGAGAAAAGAAAGAAGAAAGAAAGAAAGAAAGAAAGAGAAAGAAAGAAAGAAAGAAAAGAAAGAAAGATAGAAAAGAAGAAAGAGAAAGAGGAAGAAAGAAAGAAAGAATAGAGAAAAGAAAGAGAGAAAGAAAGAGAGAGAAGAAAGAGAGAAAGAAAGGAAAGAGAAGTTAGAAAGAAAGGAAAGAAAGGAAAGAAAGAAAGAGAAGAAGAGTAGGGGGGTGGATAAGGAAAGGGAAAGGAGAAAGAAAGAAAGAAGATAGGAAAGAAAGAAAGTAAAGTAAGAAAGAAAAAGAGATGAAAGAAAGAAAGAATAGAAAGAAAGAAAAGAAAGGAAGAAGAAAGAAAGAAAAGGGTATTATTTATTCCGGAGCAATTTGAGGAAACAATATAGAAGGATTGTATGTTTGTAACAAATAGTAGAGCGACAGACAGAAAGAAAGAAAGAGAGAAAGGGAAAGAGAGAAAGGAAAGAAAGAGAGAAAGGAAAAGAAGAGAGAAAGGAAAGAGAGAAAGAAAGAAAGAAAGAAAGAGAGAAAGAAAGAAAGAAAGAAGAGAGAGAAAGAAAGGGAAAGAGAGGAAAGAGAAAGAAAGAAAGAAAGAGAGAAAGAAAGAAAGAGAGAAAGAAAGAAAGAAAGAGAGAAAGAAAGAAAGAAAGAGAGAAAGAGAAGAAAGAGAGAAAGAAAGAAAGAAAGGAAAGGAAAGAAAGAGAAAGAGAAAGGAAAGGAAAGAGAGAAAGAAAGAAAGAAAGAGAAAGAAAGAAAGAAAGAAAGAAAGAAAGAGAAAGAAAGAAAGAAAGAAAGAAAGAAAGAAAGAAAGAGAAAGAAAGAAAGAAAGAAAGAGAGAAAGAAAGAGAGAAAGAAAGAAAGAAAGAAAGAAAGAGAGAGAGAAAGAAAGAAAGAGAAAGAAAGAAAGAGAGAAAGAAAGAAAGAGAGAAAGAAAGAAAGAAAGAAAGAAAGAAAGAAAGAGAGAAAGAAAGAAAGAGAGAAAGAAAGAAAGAAAGAAAGAAAGAGAGAAAGAAAGAAAGAAAGAAAGAGAGAAAGAAAGAAAGAAAGAGAGAAAGAAAGAAAGAAAGAAAGAAAGAAAGAAAGAGAGAAAGAAAGAAAGAAAGAGAAAGAAAGAAAGAAAGAAAGAAAGAAAGAGAAAGAAAGAAAGAAAGAAAGAGAAAGAAAGAAAGAAAGAAAGAAAGAGAAAGAAAGAAAGAAAGAAAGAAAGAAAGAAAGAGAGAAAGAAAGAGAGAAAGAAAGAGAAAGAAAGAAAGAGAGAAAGAAAGAAAGAGAAAGAAAAAAGAAAGAAAGAGAAAGAAAGAAAGAAAGGATAGAAGAGAGGAAAGAGAGAAAGAAAGGAAAGAAAAAAGTTAAGAGAAAGTAAGATAGAATAGAAAGAAAGAAAGAAAGAATAAGAAAGAAAGAAAGAAAGAAAGAAAGGAAAGTTTATTTATTCCGGAGCAATTTGAGGAAACAAGTATAGAAGGGGTGGTGGAATACTGGAATAAAACTTCCAACAGAGGTATTTTAAGACTGGTAAGCAAATTCAAGAATACCTGGAGGATTTGCATAGAAAAGGAAATGTAAAAATGAGTTCATTAAGGTTACACTTCAGAAGAAAATGTGGGGCAGACTTTAAGGTCTTTTGGTTCTTATCTGCCATTAAAATCCAGATTTATATATTTTTAAATAGCAAGGGGTTTCCACACCCACCCCAATAAATATACATTTTTACCAAACCAGTACACTTTTTAACAATATTGCACAGACCAGGATCGCTATGCTATAAATATATCACTATTTATGCACGGCTATTTGTGTTAGTGCACAGGCTTTCTGTTTTTAAAAACTTTATAAGGATTATCAATACTTCACATTTTTAATGGATTTTGGAAGCCACTGAAAGTCATTCTGACGCCTCCGCAAACTTTTTACTTTGAAGTCAAAATGTCATTGAACTCTATCCAGTTTGCTTAAAAAAAATGCACCAATAGATTTAGTGCATAGTCATTGGCACAATTTCTCTATGAACTACTGGTTTTATGCCAGTGTTTTTCAAACCTATAGCTCATTCATAGCATTAATGCAAAATAATTCTTTAGAAACCCATACATTTTTGTTTCAATAAAAACATTATTTTATTAAAGGGACATGCAAGTGCAAAAACAAAATGCTCTTTACATATTAAGTCAACTCCAGAGCAGCAAAGCAATGAGAGCTACCTTAGCCCATCAGAGAGACAATGACAAGAGGCATATGTGAATAGCTGCCAATTAGCAGTTATCTCTCAGTAGTGCATTGCTGCTCCTGAGTTTATCAAGATATGCTTTTCAACAAAGGATAACAACAGAGTAAAAAAAAATTGATAATGGAAGTAAATTAAAAAGCCTTTTAAAATGGCAAATTCAATCTCAAGTATGAAAAATTTGTTTTTACTTTCATGTCTGTCCATTTAAAGAGAAACAGTAAAGCAAAAATAAAATGCTCTAATTAATAAAACTATTATGTTGTTTAAAGTGAAAGTCAACCATAGCGTTTTTGAAACAAATAAAGGGCACTTTCATTCATGAAGTATAATATACTTCATGCAGAAAGTGCCTTTATTCGTTTCAACTGTTCGCTGTTCTTAGCTGCTACGGCAGCCCACGGCAAAAAAATATTTTGCCAAGAGGTGATGTTTTCACCTCTTAGCAAATAGCCTTGCGGTAAATCCGGCTCACCGAAGGCACCAAACCGGGTTTACCGCACGTCTTTTGGCTAAGAGGTGACAACATCACCTCTTAGCAAAAAAAAAATTTGGCCGTGGGCTTCCCTAGCAGCTAAGAACGGCAAAGGGTTGAAATGAATAAAGGCACTTTCTGCATGAAGTATCTTATAATTCATGAATGAAAGTCCCCTTTATTTGTTTCAAAAGTCAACCCTAGCGTTTCAAAAACGCTCTGGTTGACTTTCACTTTAACATAAGGGTTAATTGCAAACTATTGTTTATAATTATTTGCAGCTTGACAACTGCTGATGAGCTGTTTTTGTCATTGACACAGTCACAATCAACCATTTATATTGTTTATCAATGGCACTTTTTGAAAAATGGCCCAATATTTAAAATGCGCTGTTCCTGTTTTTCTGATCACAATCCAAATTTTCAACATTTTAAGTCCCAGTCAACACCAAAATTATTATTGTTTAAAAACTTAGATAACACCTTTACTACCAATTCCCCAGCTTTGCAGAGCCAACATTGATATATTAATAAACTTTATAACTTTTAAACCTCAAAATTTCTGCTGGTTTCTAAGAAACTAAAGACAGCCTCTTAACACACACTATTATATTAGCTTTTCACAAAAGGGGAGTGCTCGTTCCTGTGGGCCATATAGATAACATTGTGCTCAGGCCCGTAGGTTGTGGATGACAATGCACTAATTGGCTAAAATGATAATAAATAGCCATGTGATAAGGGGGCTGTCTGCAGAGGCTTAGATACAAGGTAATCACAGAGGTAAAAACAGAATTTATGTTTACCTGATAAATTACTTTCTCCAACGGTGTGTCCGGTCCACGGCGTCATCCTTACTTGTGGGATATTCTCTTCCCCAACAGGAAATGGCAAAGAGCCCAGCAAAGCTGGTCACATGATCCCTCCTAGGCTCCGCCTACCCCAGTCATTCGACCGACGTTAAGGAGGAATATTTGCATAGGAGAAACCATATGGTACCGTGGTGACTGTAGTTAAAGAAAATAAATTATCGGACCTGATTAAAAAAACCAGGGCGGGCCCGTGGGCCCGACACAACCGTTGGAGAAAGTAATTTATCAGGTAAACATAAATTCTGTTTTCTCCAACATAGGTGTGTCCGGTCCACGGCGTCATCCTTACTTGTGGGAACCAATACCAAAAGCTTTAGGACACGGATGAAGGGAGGGAGCAAATCAGGTCACCTAAATGGAAGGCACCACGGCTTGCAAAACCTTTCTCCCAAAAATAGCCTCAGAAGAAGCAAAAGTATCAAACTTGTAAAATTTGGTAAAAGTGTGCAGTGAAGACCAAGTCGCTGCCCTACATATCTGATCAACAGAAGCCTCGTTCTTGAAGGCCCATGTGGAAGCCACAGCCCTAGTGGAATGAGCTGTGATTCTTTCGGGAGGCCTGCCGTCCCGGCAGTCTCGTAAGCCAATCTGATGATGCTTTTAATCCAAAAAGAGAGAGAGGTAGAAGTTGCTTTTTGACCTCTCCTTTTACCGGAATAAACAACAAACAAGGAAGATGTTTGTCTAAAATCCTTTGTAGCATCTAAATAGAATTTTAGAGCGCGAACAACATCCAAATTGTGCAACAAACGTTCCTTCTTTGAAACTGGTTTCGGACACAGAGAAGGTACGATAATCTCCTGGTTAATGTTTTTGTTAGAAACAACTTTTGGAAGAAAACCAGGTTTAGTACGTAAAACCACCTTATCTGCATGGAACACCAGATAAGGAGGGAGAACACTGCAGAGCAGATATTCTGAAACTCTTCTAGCAGAAGAAATTTCAACTAAAAACAAAACTTTCCAAGATAATAACTTAATATCAACGGAATGCAAGGGTTCAAACGGAACCCCCTGAAGAACTGAAAGAACTAAATTGAGCCTCCAAGGAGGAGTCAAAGGTTTGTAAACAGGCTTAATTCTAACCAGAGCCTGAACAAAGGCTTGAACATCTGGCACAGCGGCCAGCTTTTTGTGAAGTAACACAGACAAGGCAGAAATCTGTCCCTTCAGGGAACTTGCAGATAATCCTTTTTCCAATCCTTCTTGAAGGAAGGATAGAATCCTAGGAATCTTAACCTTGTCCCAAGGGAATCCTTTAGATTCACACCAACAGATATATTTTTTCCAAATTTTGTGGTAAATCTTTCTAGTTACAGGCTTTCTGGCCTGAACAAGAGTATCGATAACAGAATCTGAGAATCCTCGCTTCGATAAGATCAAGCGTTCAATCTCCAAGCAGTCAGCTGGAGTGAAACCAGATTCGGAATGTTCGAACGGACCCTGAACAAGAAGGTCTCGTCTCAAAGGTAGCTTCCAAGGAGGAGCCGATGACATATTCACCAGATCTGCGTACCAAGTCCTGCGTGGCCACGCAGGAGCTATCAAGATCACCGACGCCCTCTCCTGATTGATCCTGGCTACCAGCCTGGGGATGATAGGAAACGGCGGGAACACATAAGCTAGTTTGAAGGTCCAAGGTGCTACTAGTGCATCCACTAGAGCCGCCTTGGGATCCCTGGATCTGGACCCGTAGCAAGGAACTTTGAAGTTCTGACGAGAGGCCATCAGATCCATGTCTGGAATGCCCCACAGCTGAGTGACTTGGGCAAAGATTTCCGGATGGAGTTCCCACTCCCCCGGATGCAATGTCTGACGACTCAGAAAATCCGCTTCCCAATTTTCCACTCCTGGGATGTGGATAGCAGACAGGTGGCAGGAGTGAGACTCCGCCCATAGAATGATTTTGGTCACTTCTTCCATCGCCAGGGAACTCCTTGTTCCCCCCTGATGGTTGACGTACGCAACAGTTGTCATGTTGTCTGATTGAAACCGTATGAACTTGGCCCTCGCTAGCTGAGGCCAAGCCTTGAGAGCATTGAATATCGCTCTCAGTTCCAGAATATTTATCGGTAGAAGAGATTCTTCCCGAGACCAAAGACCCTGAGCTTTCAGGGATCCCCAGACCGCGCCCCAGCCCATCAGACTGGCGTCGGTCGTGACAATGACCCACTCTGGTCTGCGGAATGTCATCCCTCGTGACAGGTTGTCCAGGGACAGCCACCAACGGAGTGAGTCTCTGGTCCTCTGATTTACTTGTATCTTCGGAGACAAGTCTGTATAGTCCCCATTCCACTGACTGAGCATGCACAGTTGTAATGGTCTTAGATGAATGCGTGCAAAAGGAACTATGTCCATCGGCCGCTACCATCAACCCGATCACTTCCATGCACTGAGCTATGGAAGGAAGAGGAACGGAATGAAGTATCCGACAAGAGTCTAGAAGTTTTGTTTTTCTGGCCTCTGTCAGAAAAATCCTCATTTCTAAGGAGTCTATTATTGTTCCCAAGAAGGGAACCCTTGTTGACGGAGATAGAGAACTCTTTTCCACGTTCACTTTCCATCCGTGAGATCTGAGAAAGGCCAGGACAATGTCCGTGTGAGCCTTTGCTTGAGGAAGGGACGACGCTTGAATCAGAATGTCGTCCAAGTAAGGTACTACAGCAATGCCCCTTGGTCTTAGCACAGCTAGAAGGGACCCTAGTACCTTTGTGAAAATCCTTGGAGCAGTGGCTAATCCGAAAGGAAGCGCCACGAACTGGTAATGTTTGTCCAGGAATGCGAACCTCAGGAACCGATGATGTTCCTTGTGGATAGGAATATGTAGATACGCATCCTTTAAATCCACCGTGGTCATGAATTGACCTTCCTGGATGGAAGGAAGAATAGTTCGAATGGTTTTCCATCTTGAACGATGGAACCTTGAGAAACTTGTTTAAGATCTTGAGATCTAAGATTGGTCTGAACGTTCCCTCTTTTTTGGGAACTATAAACAGATTGGAGTAGACCCCCATCCCTTGTTCTCTTAATGGAACGGGATGAATCACTCCCATTTTTAACAGGTCTTCTACACAATGTAAGAATGCCTGTCTTTTTATGTGGTCTGAAGACAACTGAGACCTGTGGAACCCCCCCCCTTGGGGGAAGTCCCTTGAATTCCAGAAGATAACCTTGGGAGACTATTTCTAGCGCCCAAGGATCCAGAACATCTCTTGCCCAAGCCTGAGCGAAGAGAGAGAGTCTGCCCCCCACCAGATCCGGTCCCGGATCGGGGGCCAACATTTCATGCTGTCTTGGTAGCAGTGGCAGGTTTCTTGGCCTGCTTTCCCTTGTTCCAGCCTTGCATTGGTCTCCAAGCTGGCTTGGCTTGAGAAGTATTACCCTCTTGCTTAGAGGACGTAGCACTTTGGGCTGGTCCGTTTCTACGAAAGGGACGAAAATTAGGTTTATATTTTGCCTTGAAAGGCCGATCCTGAGGAAGGGCGTGGCCCTTACCCCCCAGTGATATCCGAGATAATCTCTTTCAAGTTAGGGCCAAACAGCGTTTTCCCCTTGAAAGGAATGTTAAGTAGCTTGTTCTTGGAAGACGCATCAGCCGACCAAGATTTCAACCAAAGCGCACTGCGCGCCACAATAGCAAACCCAGAATTCTTAGCCGCTAACCTAGCCAATTGCAAAGTGGCGTCTAGGGTGAAAGAATTAGCCAATTTGAGAGCATTGATTCTGTCCATAATCTCCTCATAAGGAGGAGAATCACTGTCGACCGCCTTTATCAGCTCATCGAACCAGAAACATGCGGCTGTAGCGACAGGGACAATGCATGAAATTGGTTGTAGAAGGTAACCCTGCTGAACAAACATCTTTTTAAGCAAACCTTCTAATTTTTTATCCATAGGATCTTTGAAAGCACAACTATCCTCTATGGGTATAGTGGTGCGTTTGTTTAAAGTGGAAACCGCTCCCTCGACCTTGGGGACTGTCCTGCCATAAGTCCTTTCTGGGGTCGACCATAGGAAACAATTTTTTAAATATGGGGGGAGGGACGAAAGGAATACCGGGCCTTTCCCATTCTTTATTAACAATGTCCGCCACCCGCTTGGGTATAGGAAAAGCTTCTGGGAGCCCCGGCACCTCTAGGAACTTGTCCATTTTACATAGTTTCTCTGGGATGACCAACTTGTCACAATCATCCAGAGTGGATAATACCTCCTTAAGCAGAATGCGGAGATGTTCCAACTTAAATTTAAATGCAATCACATCAGGTTCAGCTTGTTGAGAAATGTTCCCTGAATCAGTAATTTCTCCCTCAGACAAAACCTCCCTGGCCCCATCAGACTGAGTTAGGGGCCCTTCAGAAATATTAATATCAGCGTCGTCATGCTCTTCAGTATCTAAAACAGAGCAGTTCGCGCTTACGCTGATAAGTGTTCATTTTGGCTAAAATGTTTTTTGACAGAATTATCCATTACAGCCGTTAATTGTTGCATAGTAAGGAGTATTGGCGCGCTAGATGTACTAGGGGCCTCCTGAGTGGGCAAGACTCGTGTAGACGAAGGAGGGAATGATGCAGTACCATGCTTACTCCCCTCACTTGAGGAATCATCTTGGGCATCATTGTCATTGTCACATAAATCACATTTATTTAAATGAATAGGAATTCTGGCTTCCCCACATTCAGAACACAGTCTATCTGGTAGTTCAGACATGTTAAACAGGCATAAACTTGATAACAAGTACAAAAAAACGTTTTAAAATAAAACCGTTACTGTCACTTTAAATTTTAAACTGAACACACTTTATTACTGCAAATGCGAAAAAACATGAAGGAATTGTTCAAAATTCACCAAATTTTCACCACAGTGTCTTAAAGCCTTAAAAGTATTGCACACCAAATTTGGAAGCTTTAACCCTTAAAATAACGGAACCGGAGCCGTTTTGAACTTTAACCCCTTTACAGTCCCTGGTATCTGCTTTGCTGAGACCCAACCAAGCCCCAAGGGGAATACGATACCAAATGACGCCTTCAGAAAGTCTTTTCTAAGTATCAGAGCTCCTCTCACATGCGACTGCATGCCATGCCTCTCAAAAACAAGTGCGCAACACCGGCGCGAAAATGAGGCTCGCCTATGCTTTGGGAAAGCCCCCAAGAATAAGGTGTCTAAAACAGTGCCTGCCGATATTATTATATCAAAATACCCAGATAAAATGATTCCTCAAGGCTAAATATGTGTTAATAATCAATCGATTTAGCCCAAAAAAAGTCAACAGTCTTAATAAGCCCTTTTTGAAGCCCTTATTTACAATCGTAATAAACATGGCTTACCGGATCCCAGAGGGAAAATGACAGCTTCCAGCATTACATCGTCTTGTTAGAATGTGTCATACCTCAAGCAGCAAGAGACTGCTCACTGTTCCCCCAACTGAAGTTAATTGCTCTCAACAGTCCTGTGTGGAACAGCCATGGATTTTAGTGACGGTTGCTAAAATCATTTTCCTCATACAAACAGAAATCTTCATCTCTTTTCTGTTTCTGAGTAAATAGTACATACCAGCACTATTTCAAAATAACAAACTCTTGATTGAATAATAAAAACTACAGTTAAACACTAAAAAAACTCTAAGCCATCTCCGTGGAGATGTTGCCTGTACAACGGCAAAGAGAATGACTGGGGTAGGCGGAGCCTAGGAGGGATCATGTGACCAGCTTTGCTGGGCTCTTTGCCATTTCCTGTTGGGGAAGAGAATATCCCACAAGTAAGGATGACGCCGTGGACCGGACACACCTATGTTGGAGAAAAGTATATTACTATAACTGTGCTGGTTATGCAAAACTGGGGAATGGGTAAAAAGGGAGTATCTATCTTTCTAAACAATACAAATTTGGAGTTGACTGTTCCTTTAACAACACATTTATGGGGCCATTTTTCATTTCAAATTTAACAACTAAAAAGTTATTGATAAACCCAGGACAACCACAAACATTTGTTGTAGTTTGGCAGATAGTGATTTTCGGCCGGTATTGTCAGTGTGTTTTTTTTTGTTTTCTCTCAAAATCCCAAAATGCTTCTGCTGTTAATGCCCTTAAAACTCAAAATTGTTACCTCTGAAAGCAACACAAAATAGTTATCTACACCATTGATCTTACAATTTCATAATAGAAACACAAAAATGCGTATGATTAAAGGGGCAGTAAACCTAGAAAATAATGTTATATAATTATGCACATAGTGCAGAATTATATAACATTATCTTAGCCAAACTCTCACTCTTGCTCTACTGAGCGGGTCTGGTTTTCCCCCTGAGCGCATCTAGGCAGCTGTCTAGTCACAGCCCGGCCCAATCGCGCCATTACACTCAATGCAGCTCGCTTCCGCTATCAGACAGAGCAGGAGCGAGCTGCATTGAGTGTAATGGCTCGATCGGACCGGGCTGTGACTAGACAGCTGCCCGGATGCGCTCAGGGGGAAAACCAGACCCGCTCAGTAGTGCAAGAGCGGCGGTCTGAAAAACCATCTTCTTTTAATCAAATTTCACCGGCAATATTATGTTGCATAAAGTTTGGCTAAGATAATGTTATATAATTCTGCACTATGTGGCTACTAGGTTTACTGCCCCTTTAACAAGAAACAAAATGGGGATTTTGCAGGATAAGTAATTACATCACAGGTTGAAGGGCCTGTAATGTTGATCCCTTTTATACTGGGTAGTGAAGTGCAATTAGTCAGTTGTGCTTCAAAATTATAGCTATAGGTGTGTGTGTGTTTCTTTAAAACAGGGGTTGACAAATATATTTAAAATGTATGAGCCAATAAGTATATTTATAAACCAGACACATACTTTTAGTAACCAGACAGTGGTATCTGTGTATAAATATATATATATATAAGTTAGGAGCCAGGGGTAAAATTATATGAGGCTCCTAGTTTGTTGAGCCTTGCTTTGAAGGGACATTAAATACTTTGAGATATAGTATACTCAATTTGATGATAAATTATGTGTATATATATATATATATATATATATATATATGTGCTCACATTGTAGAGAAATTGGGCCCAATGTGTCAATATTTTGTGTGGCCACCATTATTTTCCAGCACTGCCTTGGGCATGGAGTTCACCAGAGCTTCACAGGTTGCCACTGGAGTCCTCTTCCACTCCTCCATGACAACATCACGGAGCTGGTGTATGTTAGAGACCTTGCGCTCCCCCACCTTCGGTTTGAGGATGCCCCACAGGATGCTCAATAGGGTTTAGGTCTGGAGACATGCTTGGCCAGTCCATCACCTTTACCTTCAGCTTCTTTAGCAAGGCAATGGTCGTCTATGAGGTGTGTTTAGGGTCGTTAGCCTGTTGGAATACTACCCAGCGGCCCAGTCTCTGAAGGAAGGGGATCATGCTCTGCTTCAGTTTGTCACAGTACATGTTGGCATTTATGGTTTCCTCCATGAACTGTAGCTCCCCAGTGCCGGCAGCACTCATGCAGGCCCAGACCGTAACACTCCCACCACCATGCTTGACTGTAGGCAAGACACACTTGTCTTTGTACTCCTCACCTGGTTGCTGCCACACACGCTTGACACCATCTGAACCAAATAAGTTTATCTTGGTCTCATCGGATCACAGAAAGGGTTAAGTACTGGCGCTCTAGGCTAGGGATAGATAAAACACCAGTACTTAACCCTTTCTTTTCCTAACACTCTTTCACCTAGGGGCTTATATGAGAAAGCTCCCTTGCACTTGACAGTAGGGTAGTCTATAGCGCTAGCTCCAACCACTTTGCATATCCTCATCGGACCACAGGACATGGTTCCAGTAATCCACAGCCATGCAGACCTATTTTATGCAGTGTGCAGCATATGGTCTGAGCACTGACAGGCTGACCCCCCCCCCTCCTTCAACCTCTGCAGCAATGCTGGCAGCACTCATACGTCTATTTCCGAAAGACAACCTCTGGATATGATGCTGAGCACGTGCACTCAACTTCTTTGGTCGACCATGGCAAGGCCTGTTCTGAGTGGAACCTGTCCTGTGAAACCACTGTATGGTCTTGCCCACCATGCTGCAGCTCAGTTTCAGGGTCTTGGCAATCTTCTTATAGCCTAGACCAGGGGTCAGCAACCTTCGGCTCCCAGATGTTTTGGAACTACATTTTCCACGATGCTGAGACACTCTTTAGGCTATCTGAGTATCATGGGAAATGTAGTTACAAAACATCTGGGAGCCGAAGGTTGCTGACCCCTGGCCTAGACCATCTTTATGTAGAGCAACAATTCTTTTTTTCAGATCCTTAGAGAGTTCTTTGCTATGAGGTGCAATGTTGAACTTCCAGTGACCAGTATGAGAGCGATAACACTAAATTTTACACACCTGCTCCCCATTCAAATCAGAGACCTTGTAACACTAACGAGTCACATGACACCGGTGAGGGAAAATGGCTGATTGGGCCTAATTTGGACATTTCCACTTAGGGGTGTACTCACTTTTGTTGCCAACGGTTTAGACATTAATGGCTGTGTATTGAGTTATTTTAAGGGGAAAGCAAATTTACACTGTTATACAGGCTGTACACTCACTATTTTATATTGTAGCAAAGTGTCATTTCTTCAGTGTTGTCACATGAATATATATAATAAAATATTTACAAATATGTGAGGTGTGTACTCACTTTTGTGGGATACTGTATACACACACACACACATATATATATATATATAATGCTCAAATAACAGAGTATTGCAGTATGTAGTGATACCTTTTTTATAGGACTAACATAATAATTCACCTATATCAGATTGATCAGTATTGCTTCAGACCTGAGGAAGGGAGGAAAACTCTCGAAAGCTTGTCTTTGAAATATTATGTTAGTTCAATAAAAAAAAGCTATCACTGCATACTGCAATACTCTGTTATTTGAGCATCTTATCTACTGGACTAATACGGCTAATCCAATCTTCACTATATATATATATATATACTCTACAATGTACTTTCATTATTTATTTTGTCCCCCTTTTCCTGTAATTCCATTCTGAAATTGTGAGCATTTCAGTTCCTGTTAGAAATGGAATTTGGAGATCACTGTTATATTCCACACAGCCATTGGCTGCACACTCTAGTGGCCTATGTTTTATAGACACTAAACCTTTACACTTATTTTGTCAATATTTAAACAACTAATAAAACGTTAAAAAAAATACATCTACATGTAATTCTGAGATCTAATGTCCCTTTAAAGGATCATAACAGGTGCGTTATCGGTATAGTGGTCGTGCGTTTGTTGAGTTACACATTTTGCTAATTGTTAATAGTATAAAAGTGCTGCTTGTTATTATTTTTTTGTATCTGGTGACATTGGACATTGTTAGCTGTGGGTGATTTCAGTGTGTTGTGCCCATGCACAAATCCAAAATTTGAACTTACACAGAAATATCATTATTTAAAAATGGTGCGTTTGTTTACAATATTCTGTGCAAGTGATCAATATTGTCTTTAGAATACAATGTAATTGAATAATTAGAAAATATGGGAATGTGGAATATAAACACAAAAAAAGGTTAGGATTAAGTTTGTTGAGATATGAAAACATATTTATATATTTATATGACTATACTTTCCTCCAGGATAAAATATTTACAAGACAAGATCGGCTGTCATAGAGGTCTTTAAATACAGTAAGCTTGACAAAACACTAATAAATTGTTGTGTACTTTCAATGTTCTATATCACATACATCAAACAATATAAAGCAGGTATTCCCAAAAGTTAGATCGATATCTCCCAGACAATCACAATACAGTTGTGTAATTTCTCATTGCCCAGAGCCGTGTTTAGCACAAGTATATATTCGGCAAAAAAAGCTGATCCAGCAAAGGAATATTAGTCCCCGGGTTTTTTAAGTACAAGCTCAGATTGTCTTATGCTTAGGACATATATAAGCAGATCACACTGATAAACATCATACAAATATAGGACTCACTAAAGTATGATCACCCCTTATATAAAGTAAACACCTAATAAAGTTGTGTCCAGCAAATAAAGAAGCCAATGATGTCTGGAAAGCTTTTTACAGGTAAAACAATATGTGTGTTCCAGCCCCCTCTGGTGGTAAATAAAGCATCAGAAGTAGACAGGGAGGGGGGCACTTCTCAGACTGCTTGCTCATAACGGGTTAAATTAATTCCACCCCTTAAGCTTGCCGCCCACACACATAATCTGACCCTAACAAGATGTTATTGATTAGTTCTGAGAAAGAACACTTAGCCAAACAGATGCACTAAGGCACCATGCACAGAGAAATGAATTATGTTTACCCAGTGAGTCAGGGACACATATGTCCAAAGCTTTAGTGCACCAGATAAACAAGAGTATATCTAGTGAAGAGAGAGCTGAAGATAATGCAGAAAAACAGGTTGGACTTATCTTTGACCCTTGATAGTCTCCTATTTAGAAACGTTTATGCATTAAAAATAAGTAAAGAATGAAATAAATCCTACTCATTGCACCTTGGCAATGTGACTTTGTAAGAGCTGTACACTAATAGTCATTAGGATGGAATACACAGTACTTGCTGAACATACTAAGGACTGAGAGCAGACAGATCCAGCATTCAGTAATGAGCACAAACACAAACAGTAGCAAAGAACACATGCGCACACACACTGAGTACGTATACAGTCATTACAGATCTCTTCCAGCTCCACAAAAATTCTGCTCCTGGTCTTTGCAGCTGCTCAAGCGCCGCCCTCACCCTTAGCCAATCCCATAGCTGCTAGGAACAGACCGATCTGGGATGTGCCTAGTTCCCCCCCCAAACCCCTCTTACCCCCCCCCCCCCACCACCACCACCCAGCAGCAGCAGGCGAAAAGGAACTGCGCGATTAACCCTTTAAGTACCAGATAGGACTATCAAACCTAGCAAGAAGGGAGAGGTGTTCATGTGACAGAAGTCACTGTCTAGCCTGTACATATAGAAATGTTTATTTTTTAACTGTTTAAAGTATGGAGATGAGTTATAGAGAGGGTTATATAGAGAAGCAGGAGTAGTAAAAGGGAGGATAATAGAACAATAAAATGACTTGTAGGAAGGGTTAAATAGGTTAAATGGGACAATAGGGAAAGGCATATATGGAGCAAATTGGAAGAATAATAGAGAAAACTGAAGAAAAAATGGAAGAGTTGTGCAGACAAATTTAAAAGGATGACATTTCAGGCTGAAGGGGGGAACTATAGAGATCTTATATGGAGCAATAAAACAATAATTGACAGGAGCCAGATTACAAATGTAGTAATTTTTAAATTCTGTACTTTGTGTATATCTCTGTTTCAAGTGGACATTTAAGGGTCAAAAAATAAAAACTTTATTTTGTTAAAATAATTTTACACACACGCACAAACTTTTTTTTATATCACTGTGTTTAACCCCAACAAATGGATTAAGTAAATAGTTAAAGTCACATACCAGGCATTCTCCCATGCTGCTTCTGAGCAGGAGACTGCACTTGATTGGTGAGAAAACGTATGCATGTTGATAATAATTGGCTCATTGGCCATTTATCTCAAGAGCTGGGTATACAACTTCATTTATGCATTTAACCCATGAAAAAAAAGGCATTCACGTAAAATAAAATTTGCAATCAAACCATTTTATTTTTTATTAGAATGTCTCTAAATGAGCATTCAATGTTAAAAACTAATTTCAAATGCTTTTGACTTTTTAAATGGATAAATACATTTAGCTATAATAATGCACCAGGAGTTATTACAGACCAGAACAATTCAAAATAAATCAGATCAGTCATTTTAAGCTATTAAGATGTGAAAATATGACAATTTGTAATATGGCAATTTAAGAATTTGTAGAAAATCTACAGGGGAAAAAACAAAACACTTTACCTATCTTCATGGCTAGGAGATAACTCTTACTGGGTAGTGTATTCCTAGCATTATTTAAAGGGATATGAAACCCATTTTTTTTTTCATGATTCAGATAGAGCATGCGATTTTAAACAACTTTCTAATTTACTTCTATTAACATTCTTTTCATTGTTCTCTTGGTATACAGGGATGTACGCTTAGGAGCCGGCCCATTTCTGGAGCACTATAGGGCAGCAGTTTTGGAAGAATGTTATCCATTTGCAAGAACACTAGATGGCAGCGCTGTTTCCTGCCATGTAGTGCTCCAGATGCCACCTAGCTATCTCTTTAACAAAGAATATCATGGGAATGAAGCAAATTTGATGATAGAAGTAAAATTGCAAACTTTTTTAAAATAGTTTGTTCTGTCTGAAACTTTTTTATTTCATATCCAATTAATGTAAAAGCAGGTATTAGCTTTGAAGATATAAGGCTTCAAAGCATGGGCGTCCGGAAGGGAAACAAGAGAGGGCAAATGCCCCCCTTGAATTGTATACCCATTAGCCACGTTTGTTATGCCAATGAGCCACCATTTGTAAAATGACGTGCACCTCGTGCACAACAAGCAACTCTCTCCAGCTGCTGCACGTTACCCCCCACCTTATGCTGCTGGACTTATTTTTTTTGTTTTGCAAAAATCAATGCATGAAAGTGGTGGTTTCTTAAGATGCTAGGACAGAAAATGATTTTGATAAAGGTGCTGTTGTAAATACTGGATCATTAAATTGTTTTATGTCAAATTGGCAACTAACATTTATGTAGATATTGGAAGTCATTCTTATCTTGTACGTCTAAATGTATTTTAGTATATTTAAGTATAGTATGGCACTTGTCAGGACACAGACTGGCTGCATAAGTCTAAAAAATTAAGCCACTTAAAGGGACAGTCAAGTCCAAAAAAAGCTTTCACGATTTAAACAGGGAATGTAATTTTAAACAACTTTCCATTTTACTTTTATCCCCAATTTTGCTTTGTTCTCTTGGTATTCTTAGCTGAAAGCTAAACCTAGGAGGTTCATATGCTAATTTCTTAGACCTTGAAGGTTGCCTCTAATCTGAATGCATTATAACAGTTTTTCACCACTAGAGGGCGTTAGTTCATGTGTGCCATATAGATAACATTGAGCTCACGCACATGAAGTTGCGTAGGAGAGTGCGCACTGATTGGCTAAAATGCAAGTCTGTCAAAAGAACTGAAATAAAGGGGCAGTCTGCAGAGCTTTAGATACAAGGTAATCACAGAGGTAAAAAGTATATGAATATAACTGTGTTGGTTATGCAAAACTGGGGAATGGGTAATAAAGGGATTACTTATCTTTTTAAAAGACAAAAATTCTGGTGATGACTGTCCCTTTAAATTGTTTTTAATGTATTTTCACTATAAAGCGTAAAGACACATTAACATACTTTTTTTTTTTTTTTTTTAAATGTTTGCATTATAAATTGTTCTCTGCATTATGGCAGATCTGCATACAAAAAAGTCATTTTGTCAGAAAAATATATTGTTTTGTAGTCCCTTGACACCCTCCCTAGAAAAGCCTCTTGGGTGTTCTTAGGGTACCTCTTTACTCTAGCCAATTAGAGATAGGTATAAGCAAGCTCTTGATCATATAATTTTTATGATTCAGAAAGAGCAGCAACTTTAAACAACTTTCCAATTTACTTCTATTGTCTAATTTGCTTCATTCTCTTACTATCTTTTGTTAAAAAGCATATCAAAGTAGGCTCAGTACTGGTGGCTCATCTGATGTGTATAATTAGCTGCCAATAGTGCACTGCTGTTCCTTCAAAAAAGGATACCAAAAGAGTGAAGTCATTTTTTTTATAAAAGAAGTAAAACGAAACCTAAATTATGAAAAGAAAAAAAAGAAAAATGTGGTGCTTCATGTCTTTTTAAATTTAAAGTTTAATGTCCCTTTAAGGCATGTTCTAAATCCAACACAAACATCTTATATTAAAATAGCAAGTCTGAGAATTAAAAGTGAAGAATTAAACTGACTTAGTTCTATATACAGTAGTTTGTGTTGAAATCGTTTTTGTTAGTATTTTTTGGTTAAATACAACAAATAGCAAATCATAGGTATATGTGAATATAAGAATTACATATTAAGAAGGAAGGTCAGTTGGTCATTATATAATAGCTCAATATCTCTGAATATTTTGTTTCGGTTTCAATATAACCTTATTAATAGGAAAACTGTAATACAAATGATGATCTACAACCAATGGTTCACAATATGTTTTGAGCTTCTTAAACAAGTATTGCCAATATAAGGTTGACCACAAGTAGAGTTTAAAAAAGAGGGAGGGATAAGTTAACAGAGTGGAATAGAGAAAAGAAGAAAATATATCTATTATTTGATGCTCCCCCCATTGGACATCCAGAACTTCCAGTAAAGGGACTAACAGTGAACGCAGCCTTCAGCCAACCCCCAACTATCTCTAGATATGATTATGAGAATATGTTATTGTTGTGCCTCATACATGAACCAATAAAATCACAAATTTTGAAAAGTTGCTTGAGTGCCTTGCATATAAGCTGCCTGCTCATACATGTTATAGAAATATCTAATCTTATTAATTATTTCATCCCATGTGGGAGCCCCCTTCTTCCAGTGGAGAGTTCGATATAGTTTAAAGGGACATGAAACCCCAACAAAAATATTTCATAGTTCAGATAGAGCATATCAATTTAAACAACTTTCCGGTTTACTTCTATTTTCTAATTTTAGGAAGCAAAATTGGCAACAGAAGTAACCTGAAAAGTTGTTTAAAATTGTATGTTCTATCTGCACCATGAAAGAAAAAAACAAATTATGCTTACCAGATAATTTCCTTTCCTTCTGTATGAGGAGAGTCCACAGCTTCATTCCTTACTTGTGGGAATTCAGAACCTGGCCACCAGGAGGAGGCAAAGACACCCCAAAGGCTTAAATACCTCCCCAACTTCCCTCATATCCCAGTCATTCTGCCAAGGGAACAAGGAACAGTAGAAGAAATAACAGGGTATAAAAGGTGCCAGAAGAATAAAAAACAAAAAATTTGATCCGCCGTACGGAGAAATACGGGTGGGGGCAGTGGACTCTCCTCATACAGAAGGAAAGGAAATTATCTGGTAAGCGTAATCAATGTTTTCCTCCTTAATATGAGGAGAGTCCACCACTTCATTCCTTACTTGTGGGAAACATATACCCAAGCTCAAGGGGACAATGAATGAAACGGGAGGGTAAAAAGAAATGCGGACCCCCATTCTGAGGGCACCACAGTCTGTAAAACCTTTCTCCTAAAAGCTGCTTCAGCCGAAGCAAAAATGTAAAATTTGTAAAACTTTGAAAAAAGTATGTAAGGAGGACCAGGTGGCCGCTCTACAAATCTGATCCATAGAGGCCTCGTTCTTAAAGGCCCAAGTGGAAGCCACAGCTCTAGTTGAATGAATCTTAATCCTCTGAGGAGGCTTATGTCCCGCTGTCTCATATGCTAAGCGAATAATGTTCCCTAACCAAAAAGATAAGAAAGCGGAAGAGGGTCTTCTGTCCCCTACGCTTCCCAGAAAAGACAACAAACAAAGAAGAAGTCTGTCTAAAATCCTACGTAGCCTGAAGATAGAACTTCAAGGCCCGAACCACACAATTATGAAGTAACCGTTCCTTCAAAGAAGACGGATCAGGGCACAAGGAAGGAATCACAATCTCCTGATTGATGTTGCAATCTGAAACTACCTTAGGAAGAAAACTTAACCTAGTATGAAGAACAGCCTTATCAGCATGAAAAACTAGGTAAGGGGGCTCACATTGCAAGGCAGCAATCTCAGATACTCTGCGTGCCGAAGCAATAGCCAGTAGAAAAAGAACCTTCCAAAACAGTAATTTAATGTAAATCACATGCATATGCTCAAACGGAGCCCTCTTCAACACTTTAAGAACAAGATTTAAACTCCAAGGAGGAGCAAAAGATCTAAACACCGGCCTGATTCTAGTCAGAGCCCGAACAAAAGACTGAACATCTGAAAGCTCAGCGAGTCTCTTATGCAGTAAAACAGACAGGACCGAAATCTGTCATTTAACGGAACTAGCAAAAAGGCTCTTCTCCAGGCTATCCTGGAGAAAAGAGAGAATCCTGGAAACCCTTACCTTATGCCAGGGGAATCCACGTTCTTCACAAGAGAATAAGTAGGTCCTCCACACCTTATAATAGATGCGATGAGTAACCGGTTTACAAGCTTGAATCAGAGTATCAGTAACCCTCTCAGAGAAACCCCTCTTGGCGAGGACTAAGTGTTCAATATCCACGCAGTCAGCCTCAGTGAATCTAGATTTTGATGAACAAAGGGACCCTGTTCCAGCAGATCCCTGCAACAAGGTAACCTCCATGGAGGAGATGAGGACATCCCCACCAGGCCCGCGAACCACATCCTTCGCAGCCACGATGGAGAAATTAGAATCACAGAGGTTTGCTTCTGCTTGATGCGGGCCACTACACGAGGAAGAAGTGGTAACTGTGGAAAATTGTAGATCAGATGATACCTCCAAGGCACTGCTAATGCATCTATTAGCTCCGCCTGAGGATCCCTGGACCGCGACCCATATCTGGTTAGCTTGGAATTGAGCCGGGACGCCATGAGATCTATCTCCGGCGTCCTCCATCTGTGGCAAATCTCCGCAAATACCTTGGGATGGAGAGACCATTCCCCCGGATGAAAGGATTGTCTGCTGAGGAAATACACTTCCCAGTTGTCCACACCCGGAATGTGGATCGCTGACAACGAGCAGTTGTGGGCTTCCGCCCATTCCAGAATCCGAAATACTTTCCTCATTGCTAGGGAGCTCCTTGTTCCCCCCTGATGGTTGATGTAAGCCCCCTGATGGTTGATGTAATGTTGTCTGATTGTAACCTGATAAACTGGGATGAACCCAGAAGAGGCCAAGCCTTCAGAGCGTTGAAGATTGCTCAAAGTTCCAAAATGTTGATCAGGAGGAGAGATTCCTCTCGAGTTCACAGGCCCTGTGCCTTCCTGGCACCCCAAACAGCTCCCCATCCTTAGAGACTTGAACCCTTAGCCACAATCTCCCAGGATGGTCTCAAGAATCAAATTCCTTCGGGACAGAGCCACCAAGAGAGCGATTCTCTTCATCGGTTGTCCAGAGAAATCTGTTGAGACAGATCCGAATGACCGCCGTTCCACTGTCTCAGCATGCACAGCTGAAGTGGTCTGAGATGGAATCTGGCAAAAGGAATGATGTCCATACAGGACACAATTAGACCAATCACCTACATACACCAGGCTACAGAGGGCCTTAAGAAGGTCTGGAGGGCAAGACAATTGGAAGTTAGCTTGTAATGTCTCTGGTCTGTAAGTAATATCCTTATGGATATGAAGTCTATTATAGTACCCAGGAACTCCACCCTGATACTGGGAGTAAGAGAACTCTTCTCTAAGTTTATTTTCCATCCATGAGATCAAAGAAGAAAGAGAAAATCTTTTGAATGGTCTTCTTCTAGAGAGGATGGTGCATGAACCATAATATCGTCCAAGTATGGCGCTACTGCTATACCTCTGGTTCTGGCCACTTCAAGCAGAGTCCCTAGAACCTTCATAAAAACTCTTGGAGCAGTATCTAGACCAAATGGAAGTGCGATAAACTGGAAGTGCTGGTCCAGGAACGCAAACCTTAGGAACTTGAAGTGTTCCTTGTGTATTGGAACGTGAAGGTACGCATCCTTCAGATCTATCGTGGTCATGAACTGTCCTGAATAAGAGGAAGGATGGACCTTATTGTCTCCATCTTGAACGAGAGGACAGATAGGAATTTGTTTAAGCATTTTAGGTCAAGAATCGGGCGAAAAGTTCCCTCCTTCTTTGGGACCACAAAAAGGAAATTTATGCTTACCTGATAAATTGATTTCTTCTATGATACGACAAGTCCACAGATTCATCCTTTACTTGTGGGATATTATCCTCCTGCTAACAGGAAGTGGCAAAGAGCACCACAGCAGAGCTGTCTATAAAGCTCCTCCCTTGACTCCACCCCCCAGTCATTCGACCAAAGGTATAGGAAGAAAAAGGAGAAACTACAAGGTGCAGAGGTGACTGAAGTTTTAAATCAAAAAATATAATCCGTCTTAAATTGACATTGCGGGCCGTGGATTCTTTGTATCATAGAAGAAATCAATTTATCAGGTAAGCATAAATTTCCTTTTCTTCTATAAGATATGACGAGTCCACGGATTCATCCTTTACTTGTGGGATACCATACCAAAGCTACAGGACACGGATGAACGGGAGGGACAAGACAGATACCTAAACAGAAGGCACCACTGCTTGAAGAACTTTTCTCCCATAAATAGCCTCAGAAGAAGCAAAAGTATCAAATTTGTAAAATTTGGAAAAAGTATGAAGGGAAGACCAAGTCGCAGCCTTACAAATCTGTTCAACAGAAGCATCGTTTTTAAAAGCCCATTCTAGTAGAATGAACTGTAATTTTTTCAGGAGGCTGCTGTCCAGCAGTCTCGTATGCCAAAAGGATGATGCTTTTCAGCCAAAAAGAAAGAGAGGTAGCCGTAGCTTTTTGACCTCTACGCTTTCCAGAATAGACAACAAACAGAAGATGTTTGACGGAAATCCTTGGTCGCTTGCAAGTAAAACTTCAAGGCACGAATCACGTCCAAGTTATGTAACAGACGCTCCTTCTTAGAAGAAGGGTTAGGACACAGAGAAGGAACAACAATTTCCTGATTAATATTCTTATTTGAAACAACCTTAGGAAGGAATCCAGGTATAGTACGCAAAACCACCTTATCAGAATGGAATATAAGATAAGGCGAATCGCATTGTAACGCAGATAGCTCAGAAACTCTTCGAGCAGAAGAGATAGCAACTAAAAACAGAACTTTCCAAGATAGAAGTTTAATATCTATGGAATGCATGGGTTAAAACGGAACCCCTTGAAGAACATTAAGAACTAAATTCAAACTCCATGGCGGAGCAACAGGTTTAAACACAGGCTTAATTCTAACCAAAGCCTGACAAAACGACTGAACGTCTGGGACATTAGCCAGACGCTTGTGTATTAAGATTGACAAAGCAGAAATCTGTCCCTTTAAGGAACTAGCTGATAACCCCTTCTCCAATCCTTCTTGGAGAAAGGACAAAATCCTAGGAATCCTGATCTTACTTCATGAGTAGCCTTTGGATTCGCACCAATAAAGATATTTACGCCATATCTTAAGATAAATTTTCCTAGTGACAGGCTTTCGAGCCTGAATCAAGGTATCAATGACCGACTCAGAGAATCCCCGCTTAGATAAAATCAAGGTCCTGTCTCAGAGGCAGTTTCCACAGTGGCAGAGATGACATTTCCACCAGATCTGCATACCAAGTCCTGCGTGGCCACGCAGGCGCTATCAAGATTACTGAAGCCTTCTCCTGTTTGATTCTGGCAATCAGACGAGGTAGGAGAGTAAAAGGAGGAAACACATAAGCCAGGTTGAACAACCACGGTACTGCTAGAGCATCTATCAGTACTGCTTGAGGATCCCTTGATCTGGACCCGTAACAAGGAAGTTTGGCATTCTGACGAGATGCCATCAGATCCAATTCTGGTGTGCCACATTGATGAATCAATTGTGCAAACACCTCTGGATGGAGCTCCCACTCCCCCGGATGAAAAGTCTGACAACTTAGAAAATCCGCTTCCCAGTTCTCCACTCCTGGGATATAGATTGCTGATAGATGGCAAGAGTGAGTCTCTGCCCATCGAATTATTTTGGAAACCTCTATCATCGCTAGAGAACTCTTTGTAACCCCTTGATGATTGATATATGCTACAGTCGTGATATTGTCCGACTGCTCTCAGTTCTAGAATATTTATTGGAAGTAGGGCCTCCTGCTGAGTCCACACACCCTGAGCCTTCAGGGAATTCCAGACTGCGTCCCAGCCCAAAAGGCTGGCGTCCGTCGTCACTATGACCCATGCTGGCCTTCGGAAGCACATTCCCTGGGACAGATAATCCTGTGACAACCACCAAAGAAGAGAGTCTCTGGTCTCTAGATCCAGATTTATCCGCGGAGATAAATCCGCATAATCCCCATTCCACTGTCTGAGCATGCACAGTTGCAGTGGTCTGAGATGCAAGCGAGCAAACGAAACTATGTCCATTGCCGCTACCATTAGTCCAATTACCTCCATACACTGAGCCACTGTCGGCCGAGGAATGGAATGAAGTGCTCGGCAAGTGGTTAAGATTTTTAATTTTCTGACCTCCGTCAGAAAAATTTTCATGTCTACCGAGTCTATCAGAGTTCCTAGGAATGGAACTCTTGTTAGAGGAACAAGTGAACTCTTTTTTATGTTCACCTTCCACCCGTGAGAAAGCCAACATGATGTCCGTGTGAGATTTGGCTAAATGGTAAGTTGACGCCTGAATCAAGATATCGTCCAGATAGGGCGCCACTGCTATGCACCGCGGCCTTAGCACCGCCAGAAGGGACCCTAGCACCTTTGTGAAAATTCTGGGAGCTGTGGCCAACCCGAAAGGAAAGGCCACAAACTGGTAATGTTTGTCCAGGAAGGCGAACCTGAGGAACTGGTGATGATCTTTGTGGATAGGAATGTGAAGATACGCATCCTTCAAATCCACGGTGGTCATATATTGACCCTCCTGGATCATTGGTAAAATTGTCCGAATGGTCTCCATCTTGAAGGATGGGACTCTGAGAAATTTGTTTAGAATCTTGAAATCTAAAATCGGTCTGAAGGTTCCCTCTTTTTTGGGAACCACAAACAGATTGGAGTAAAATCCCTGCCCCTGTTCTACTTTTGGAACTGGGCAGATTACTCCCATGGTATATAGATCTTCTACACAGTGTAAGAACGCCTCTCTTTTTGTCTGGTTTACAGACAAATGTGAAAGATGAAATCTCCCCCTTGGGAGAGAATCTTTGAATTCTAGACGATACCCCTAGGTCACGATTTCTAATGCCCAGGAATCCTGAACATCTCTTGCTCAAGCCTGAGCGAAGAGAGAAAGTCTGCCCCCTACTAGATCCGGTCCCGGATCGGGGGCTGCTCCTTCATGCTGTCTTGGTAGCAGCAGCGGGCTTCTTGGCCTGTTTACCTTTATTCCAGGTCTGGTTAGGTCTCCAGACTGACTTGGATTGAGCAAAATTCCCCTCCTGCTTTGTGGCAGAGGAGGAAGTAGAGGGTCCACCTTTAAAGTTTCCAAAGGAACGAAAATTATTTTGTTTGGCCCTGATTTTATTTGTCTTGTCCTGAGGAAGGGCATGGCCTTTACCTCCAGTAATGTCGGAAATGATCTCCTTTAGTTCAGGCCCGAATAGGGTCTTACCTTTGAAAGGAATAGCTAACAGCTTAGATTTTGATGACACATCAGCAGACCAGGACTTAAGCCATAACGCTCTACGCGCTAAAATGGCAAAGCCTGCATTCTTTGCCGCTAATTTAGCCATTTGAAAAGCGGCATCTGTAATAAAAGAATTAGCTAGCTTGAGAGCCTTAATTCTATCCAAAATATCATCTAATGGGGTCTCAACCTTAAGAGACTCCTCTAGAACCTCAAACCAAAAAGCGGCTGCAGTAGTTACAGGAACGATGCACGCTATAGGTTGTAGAAGAAAACCCTGATGAATAAACAATTTCTTTAGAAGGCCCTCTAATTTTTTATCCATAGGATCTTTGAAAGTACAACTGTCCTCAATAGGTATAGTTGTATGCTTAGCCAGGGTAGAAATAGCTCCCTCCACCTAAGGGACCATCTGCCACGAATCCCGAATGGTGTCAGATATGGGAAACATCTTCTTAAAAGTAGGAGGGGGAGAGAACGGAATGCCTGGTCTATCCCATTCCTTAGTAACAATGTCCGAAATCCTCTTAGGGACTGGAAAAACATTAGTGTAAGCAGGGACCTCTAGATATCTATCCATTTTACACAATTTCTCTGGAGGTATGACAATAGGGTCACAATCATCCAGAGTCGCCAAAACCTCCCTGAGTAACAAGCGGAGGTGTTCAAGCTTAAACTTAAAGGCCATCATATCTGAGTCTGTTTGAGGGAACATCTTTCCTGAATCAGAAAGCTCTCCCTCAGACAGCAATTCCTCCACCCCCAAATCAGAACACTGTGAGGGTACATCGGAGATGGCCAATAAAGCATCAGAGGGCTCAGCATTTACTCTAATTCCGGACCTACTGCGCTTACCCTGCAAACCAGGCAGTTTATACCTCTGTAAGGGTAGTAGACATAACTGCGGCCATATCTTGCAGGGTAAAAGAATTAGACGCACTAGAAGTACTTGGCGTCGCTTGGGCAGGCGTTAAAGGTTGTGACACTTGGGGAGAAGTAGCTTAGCATAACCTGAATCTCATCTGACTGAGAATCATCCTGAGACATACTTTTATCAGCTAAAATATGTTCTTTGCAATGTAAGGCCTTTTCAGTACATGAGGGACACATTTTAAGTGGGGGTTCCACAATGGCTTCTAAACACATGGAACATTGACTTTCCTCAATGTCAGACATGTTAAAACAGGCTAGTAATGACCACAAACAGACTTGAAACACTTTATTTTATGAAAAAAATAACAATCTGAAAAAACGGTACTGCGCCTTTAAGAGAAAAAAAGCATAGAAATGTTTCCAAAACTGCTTTAAAACGATAAAATTATCACAATTTTATGATAAATACATCCCAACTTGTCAGCTAAGTTTGCCCCACAAGGAAAGGAATACTTAACCCTTACCAAAAAAAATTTGTGCTATAAAACGTTAAATTCAAACAAAAACACCCCCTGCACCTCGCCACAGCCCTGCTGTGGCGCCTACCTGCCCTCAGGGGTCTGTAAAATCATATTAACCCTTCGATTAGGCCTAAACTGTCTCTGAAAGGCCCACCGGAGTTGGAGCTTGCTGCTTGTCTGGGAAAAACAACTGCGCAACTGAGGCGTGAAAATAGGCCCCGCCCATCTCACTCGATGTCTCACAGCCTAAAATAACCGCACCAGAGCGGTCTAAAACCTAGCCATGTGGGTTCATATACCCATCAAGTGAAGCCATGTGTACCCTCCATTCTTAAATAAAGTAAATACGTTTGCCATAAAAAACGTTATCTGTAACTCCCAACATAGAAACGTTTGCCCACAAACATCATATCATCAGTGTCAACCATTTTTTTATAGCCCAATATACAGGTCCAGTAATACCCCTCTCTATACATTAGGATTACTGCTTACCCTTTCCCTCATGGGGATACTGTCAGCCAATTCTGAAATAACACAGTCTCTCCAGAAAAAAAATGACTGAACATACCTCAATGCTTGTAGCATGAAAAACGTTCCTCAACTGAAGTTTCTTAAGTACTCCTCAGCCATTCTGTGGTAACTACTCTGGATCTTAGTAACAACTGCTAAGATCATCAGTCTCCAGGCAGAAGTCTTCATCCATCTGCTGCCTGGGAGAAAATAGCACTCACCGGTACCATTTAAAATAAAAAAGTCTTGCTTGAAGAAAATAAAAACTAACATTTTATCACCTCTTTTACTTTACCCTTCCTATTACTTAGAGTAGGCAAAGAGAATGACTGGGGGGTGGCGTCAAGGGAGGAGTTATATAGACAGCTCTGCTGTGGTGCTCTTTGCCACTTCCTGTTAGCAGGAGGATAATATCCCAGAAGTAAAGGATGAATCAGTGGACTCGTCGTATCTTATAGAAGAAAAGAGTAGTACCCCAGACCTCTTTCTGCTAGAGGAACTGGTACAATGACTCCCTGAGAGGAAAGATCCCTCACACACCCTAGAAAGGCCTCTCTCTTTTCTGGCCTTGAAGACAGGTTTGACAAGAGGAATCTGCCCCTGTGTGGATAAGACTTGAAACCTATCCTGTATCCCTGAGCAATGACCTCCAGGACCCACGGGTCTTGCACGTCCCCAAACTAAGCTTCCGAAAAGAGTGACAGTCTTCCCCCTACACGATCGAGAGCCGGATTGGGGGCCGCCCCTTCATGCCGACTTTGATTCAGCGGGTTTTTTGGTTCTGATTGGATTTATTCCAGGACTGAGACGGCTTCCAAGTTCCCTTGGATTGCTCAGGCTTCACGTAGGGCTGCTGACGTTGGGATTTATCCGAATGAAAGGAACGAATATTAGAACCTTGTCCCTTAGGTTTGTTCTTCTTATCCTGCGGTAAAAAGGCACCTTGCCTCCAGTAACCGTAGAGATAATTGAGTCCAGGCCTGGACCAAAAACAATCTTTCCCTTAAATGAAAGGGAAAGAAGTCTTGACTTTGAAGTCATGTCCGCCGACCAAGACTACAGCTAGAGTGCCCTACGGGCTTGAACACAAAAAACCTGAAGCCTTGGAGTTCAGGCGAATAATCTGCATATTTGCATCAAAAATAAAAGAATAAGCCACCCTTAAGGCCTTGATTCTTTCTTGGATCACGTTGTGGGGACCCTCCACATCAATCAACTCAGATAAGGAGTCACACCAGTAGGTAGCCGCTCCAGCAACTGCAGCAACAACCGCTGCCGATTAAAACAAATATCCGTATGCTGAAAAATCCTTCTTAACAGATTTTCTTCTTATCCATGGGCTCTTTAAAAGACGAACTATCCTCAAGCAGGATAGTAGTGCGCCATCCACCTTGGGGATGGAGCCCCACAACTCCAATTGCGAGTCCGGAACCGGGAATATTTTTTTAAAGGAAGAAGGGGGAAAAAATGACAAACCAAGTCTTTCCCATTCATTCTTAATAATGTTCGTCATCTTTACAGGAACCTGGAAAGTATGTGGTACAACCCTGTCCTCGCAGACCTTATCCAAGTTAGGAATACAAGATTCCTCAGGCAATTTATGCTCTGGAACCTCCAAAATAGCCAAAATTTCCTTTAGCAGAAAGCGCAAATATTCAATCCTAAATCTAAAGTCTGGTTCCTCCGCAGCTGGAGGCCTAGAGGCAGCAGATTCCGACCCAGAAAGAGCATCCTCTGAAGTATCAGAGGCGTCTTCGTCAGCTGATAATCTTGTATCAGATAACTCCAATAAGCTAGCAGATAACCCCTGGGAAGGATAGCAGTATCCGATCTTTCGCTTGCGCTTAGCAGGGCGAGGTAAAGCACATAAAGCCGCAGACACTGCCGGTTGTAACTGTTCAGCGAAGTCTGGCGGTAAAAGGGCACCTCCATATGGAGGAGCTACGGGAAGCTGCATGTGTAAAAGATGACTGTAGGGTGCACACCTCACAAGACGGAGACTCCTCAGAGGTGGACGGCTCAGTGGTACTAAACATATTGTCTTTCCTTGACATGATTACCTTAAAAAGGCATGTGGAACATAATTGAGCTATAAACGGGTATTAGATTTGGGTAAAGAGGGAATACCCTTTAACATATCAGAGTCCTCCATAGCTTGCGCTATATAAAACGGACTATAGAAAAACAAAATAAAATGGCACCTTTATACCCCCAATGGCTGGGGCACTCACCACCTCCTATGACCCAGGCCAAACAGAGAAACCGCTTCATCTCCTTAAACCGCACGGTCAGGAACAAGGAAATCAGAGTGACCACACCCGGTCACGTGGTGCGCCATGCAGGACCGCCCCTGCTATAGGACAAAGCACGTCAAGCCTAACAGGCTGCGCAGCTTACCCAAAAACTAAAGTAAAACATGTACGTTCCACATCTTCCTGAGCCTCATCTCACACATGTTGCAGCATAAACATAATAAAACAATTTATGTGATTAACCCATTCTGTTCAATAATCCCCTTCCGGAGATATTAACCCTGGATTCCATACAGATAAAAGGTGCCACACTGTGAGCCTGTCTTCTTGCGTTATCATATGTGAATTAAAAATGAAACGATCTTACCACAATCTAAGCCGTGGAACAGAAACACAGCCTCTCAAGTTTGACAGTCTTGTAGAATCGCTCCTCACATGGACTTGAGTGATGGAAGCAGGCAGTGAAACTCCTCAACACTGATTGCTTAGGAGCTGTTAATACGAGTCTGGATGGGTTCGCAGGAAGACTCTCCCTGCATCTCCAGACCCTAACTTTCGTCAATGCTCTCACTAAGAGGCTGACAAGACTACTTAAAACTCCAGTCCCATTCCGAAGGGTAGATACCCTCCATAAGGAACTACTCCGTATCTTCTGACACTTCTCTGCCAACCTCCTGTGACGAAAGGCAAAGAATGACTGGGATATGAGGGAAGTGGGGGTGGTATTTAAGCCTTTGGCTGGGATGTCTTTGCCTAATCCTGGTGGCCAGGTTCTGAATTCCCACAAGTAAGGAATTAAGCCTTGGACTCTCCTCATATAAAGAAGGACAATTGAATTTCATGTCCCTTTAAACTTAAACAAATCTTTACTTAAGATGCTTTTGCATACAGAGCTTATTTGTTAACACATATCACCTTCCTTTCTTAAAGGACCAGTCAACACAGTAGATTTGCATAATCAACTCATGCAAGCAATAGCACTTAGTCTGAACTTCAAATGAATAGTATTTTTTTTCTGACAATTTTAAAAGTTATGTCTATTTCCACTCCCCTTGTACCATGTGACAGTCATCAGCCAATCACAAATGCATACACGTACCATGTGACAGCCATCAGCCAATCACAAATGCATATATGCTTATTCTGTGAATTCTTGCATATGCTCAGTAGGAGCTGGTGACTCAAAAAGTTTAAATATAAAAACAGAATTTATGTTTACCTGATGAATTACTTTCTCCAACGGTGTGTCCGGTCCACGGCGTCATCCTTACTTGTGGGATATTCTCTTCCCCAACAGGAAATGGCAAAGAGCCCAGCAAAGCTGGTCACATAATCCCTCCTAGGCTCCGCCTTCCCCAGTCATTCGACCGACGTAAAGGAGGAATATTTGCATAGGAGAAATCATATGATACCGTGGTGACTGTAGTTAAAGAAAATAAAGCATCAGACCTGATTAAAAAACCAGGGCGGGCCGTGGACCGGACACACCGTTGGAGAAAGTAATTTATCAGGTAAACATAAATTCTGTTTTCTCCAACATAGGTGTGTCCGGTCCACGGCGTCATCCTTACTTGTGGGAACCAATACCAAAGCTTTAGGACACGGATGATGGGAGGGAGCAAATCAGGTCACCTAGATGGAAGGCACCACGGTTTGCAAAACCTTTCTCCCAAAAATAGCCTCAGAAGAAGCAAAAGTATCAAATTTGTAAAATTTGGTAAAAGTGTGCAGTGAAGACCAAGTCGCTGCCTTACATATCTGATCAACAGAAGCCTCGTTCTTAAAGGCCCATGTGGAAGCCACGGCCCTAGTGGAATGAGCTGTGATTCTTTCAGGAGGCTGCCGTCCGGCAGTCTCATAAGCCAATCTGATGATGCTTTTAAGCCAAAAAGATAGAGAGGTAGAAGTTGCTTTTTGACCTCTCCTTTTACCAGAATAAACAACAAACAAGGAAGATGTTTGTCTGAAATCCTTTGTAGCATCTAAATAGAATTTTAGAGCACGAACTACATCCAAATTGTGCAACAAACGTTCCTTCTTTGAAACTGGATTCGGACACAAAGAAGGCACGACTATCTCCTGGTTAATGTTTTTGTTAGAAACAACTTTCGGAAGAAAACCAGGTTTAGTACGCAAAACCACCTTATCTGCATGGAACACCAGATAAGGAGGAGAACACTGCAGAGCAGATAACTCTGAAACTCTTCTAGCAGAAGAAATTGCAACCAAAAACAAAACTTTCCAAGATAATAACTTGATATCAACGGAATGTAGGGGCTCAAACGGAACCCCCTGAAGAACTGAAAGAACTAAATTGAGACTCCAAGGAGGAGTCAAAGGTTTGTAAACAGGCTTGATTCTAACCAGAGCCTGAACAAAAGCCTGAACATCTGGCACAGCCGCCAGCTTTTTGTGAAGTAAAACAGATAAAGCAGAAATCTGTCCCTTCAAAGAACTTGCAGATAATCCTTTCTCCAAACCCTCTTGAAGAAAGGATAGAATCTTAGGAATTTTTATTTTGTTCCATGGTAATCCTTTAGATTCACACCAACAGATATATTTTTTCCATATTTTATGGTAGATTTTTCTAGTTACAGGCTTTCTGGCCTGAACAAGAGTATCAATGACAGAATCTGAGAACCCTCGCTTTGATAAAATCAAGCGTTCAATCTCCAAGCAGTCAGTTGGAGTGAAACCAGATTCGGATGTTCGAACGGACCTTGAACAAGAAGGTCCTGTCTCAAAGGTAGCTTCCATGGTGGAGCCGATGACATATTCACCAGGTCTGCATACCAAGTCCTGCGTGGCCACGCAGGAGCTATCAAGATCACCGATGCCCTCTCCTGATTGATCCTGGCTACCAGCCTGGGGATGAGAGGAAACGGTGGGAATACATAAGCTAGGTTGAAGGTCCAAGGTGCTACTAGTGCATCTACTAGAGTCGCCTTGGGATCCCTGGATCTGGTCCCGTAGCAAGGAACCTTGAAGTTCTGACAAGAGGCCATCAGAAAATCCGCTTCCCAATTTTCCACTCCTGGGATGTGGATTGCAGACAAGTGGCAGGAGTGAGTCTCCGCCCATTGAATGATTTTGGTCACTTCTTCCATCGCCAGGGAACTCCTTGTTCCCCCCTGATGGTTGATATACGCAACAGTCGTCATGTTGTCTGATTGAAACCGTATGAATTTGGCCTTTGCTAGCTGAGGCCAAGCCTTGAGAGCATTGAATATCGCTCTCAGTTCCAGAATGTTTATCGGGAGAAGAGATTCTTCCCGAGACCAAAGACCCTGAGCTTTCAGGGGTTCCCAGACCGCGCCCCAGCCTACCAGACTGGCGTCGGTCGGGACAATGACCCACTCTGGTCTGCGGAAGCTCATCCCCTGTGACAGGTTGTCCAGGGTCAGCCACCAACGGAGTGAATCTCTGGTCCTCTGATCTACTTGTATTGTCGGAGACAAGTCTGTATAATCCCCATTCCACTGACTGAGCATGCACAGTTGTAATGGTCTCAGATGAATTCGCGCAAAAGGAACTATGTCCATTGCCGCGACCATCAAACCTATTACTTCCATGCACTGTGCTATGGAAGGAAGAAGAACAGAATGAAGTACTTGACAAGAGCTTAGAAGTTTTGATTTTCTGGCCTCTGTCAGAAAAATCCTCATTTCTAAGGAGTCTATTATTGTTCCCAAGAAGGGAACTCTTGTTGACGGAGATAGAGAACTTTTTTCTACGTTCACTTTCCACCCGTGAGATCTGAGAAAGGCCAGGACAATGTCCGTATGAGCCTTTGCTTGTGGTAGGGACGACGCTTGAATCAGTATGTCGTCCAAGTAAGGTACTACTGCAATGCCCCTTGGTCGTAGCACCGCTAGAAGGGACCCTAGTACCTTTGTGAAAATTCTTGGAGCAGTGGCTAATCCGAATGGAAGTGCCACAAACTGGTAATGCTTGTCCAGAAAGGCGAACCTTAGGAACCGATGATGTTCCTTGTGGATAGGAATATGTAGATACGCATCCTTTAAATCCACCGTGGTCATGAATTGACCTTCCTGGATGGAAGGAAGAATTGTCCGAATGGTTTCCATTTTGAACGATGGAACCTTGAGAAACTTGTTTAGGATCTTGAGATCTAAGATTGGTCTGAATGTTCCCTCTTTTTTGGGAACTATGAACAGATTGGAGTAGAATCCCATCCCTTGTTCTCCTAATGGAACAGGATGAATCACTCCCATTTTTAACAGGTCTTCTACACAATGTAAGAATGCCTGTCTTTTTATGTGGTCTGAAGACAATTGAGACCTGTGGAACCTCCCCCTTGGGGGAAGCTCCTTGAATTCCAGAAGATAACCTTGGGAGACTATTTCTAGCGCCCAAGGATCCAGAACATCTCTTGCCCAAGCCTGAGCGAAGAGAGAAAGTCTGCCCCCCACCAGATCCGGTCCCGGATCGGGGGCCAACATCTCATGCTGTCTTGGTAGCAGTGGCAGGTTTCTTGGCCTGCTTACCTTTGTTCCAGCCTTGCATTGGCCTCCAGGCTGGCTTGGTTTGAGAAGTATTACCCTCTTGCTTAGAGGATGTAGCACTTGGGGCTGGTCCGTTTCTGTGAAAGGGACGAAAATTTGGTTTATTTTTAGCCTTGAAAGACCTATCCTGAGGAAGGGCGTGGCCCTTACCCCCAGTGATATCAGAAATAATCTCTTTCAAGTCAGGGCCAAACAGCGTTTTCCCCTTGAAAGGTATGTTAAGCAATTTGTTCTTGGAAGACGCATCCGCTGACCAAGATTTTAGCCAAAGCGCTCTGCGCGCCACAATAGCAAACCCTGAATTTTTCGCCGCTAATCTAGCCAATTGCAAAGTGGCGTCTAAAGTAAAAGAGTTAGCCAATTTGAGAGCATGAATTCTGTCCATAATCTCCTCATAAGAAGAATCTTTATTGAGCGACTTTTCTAGTTCATCGAACCAGAAACACGCTGCTGTAGTGACAGGAACAATGCATGAAATTGGTTGTAGAAGGTAACCTTGCTGAACAAACATCTTTTTAAGCAAACCCTCTAATTTTTTATCCATAGGATCTTTGAAAGCACAACTATCTTCTATAGGGATAGTAGTGCGTTTGTTTAGAGTAGAAACCGCCCCCTCGACCTTGGGGACTGTCTGCCATAAGTCCTTTCTGGGGTCGACCATAGGAAACAATTTCTTAAATATAGGGGGAGGGACAAAAGGTATGCCGGGCCTTTCCCATTCTTTGTTTACAATGTCCGCCACCCGCTTGGGTATAGGAAAAGCTTCGGGGGGCCCCGGGACCTCTAGGAACTTGTCCATCTTACATAATTTCTCTGGAATGACCAAATTCTCACAATCATCCAGAGTAGATAACACCTCCTTAAGCAGAGCGCGGAGATGTTCCAATTTAAATTTGAATGTAATCACATCAGGTTCAGCTTGTTGAGAAATTTTCCCTGAATCTGAAATTTCTCCCTCAGACAAAACCTCCCTGGCCCCCTCAGACTGGTGTAGGGGCATTTCAGAACCATTATCATCAGCGTCCTCATGCTCTTCAGTATTTTCTAAAACAGAGCAGTCGCGCTTTCGCTGATAAGTGGGCATTTTGGCTAAAATGTTTTTGATAGAATTATCCATTACAGCCGTTAATTGTTGCATAGTAAGGAGTATTGGCGCACTAGATGTACTAGGGGCCTCCTGTGTGGGCAAGACTGGCGTAGACGAAGGAGGGGATGATGCAGTACCATGCTTACTCCCCTCACTTGAGGAATCATCTTGGGTATCATTTTCTCTAAATTTTGTGTCACATAAATCACATCTATTTAAATGAGAAGGAACCTTGGCTTCCTCACATACAGAACATAGTCTATCTGATAGTTCAGACATGTTAAACAGGCATAAACTTGATAACAAAGTACAAAAAACGTTTTAAAATAAAACCGTTACTGTCACTTTAAATTTTAAACTGAACCCACTTTATTACTGAAAATGTGAAAAAGTATGAAGGAATTGTTCAAAATTCACCAAAATTTCACCACGGTGTCTTAAAGCCTTAAAAGTATTGCACACCAAATTTGAAAGCTTTAACTCTTAAAATAACGGAACCGGAGCCGTTTTTATATTTAACCCCTATACAGTCCCTGGTATCTGCTTTGCTGAGACCCATCCAAGCCCAAAGGGGAATACGATACCAAATGACGCCTTCAGTAAGCTTTTTCTATGTATCTGAGCTCCTCACACATGCATCTGCATGCCTTGCTTCCCAAAAACAACTGCGCAATAGAGGCGCGAAAATGAGGCTCTGCCTATGATTAGAGAAGGCCCCCAGTGAAATAGGTGTCCAATACAGTGCCTGCCGGTTATTTTACATAATTCCCAAGAATAAAATAACTCCTCAAAGCTATGAAGTATTAAAAATGCTTATAAATCAATCGTTTTAGCCCAGAAAAATGTCTACCAGTCTTTAAAGCCCTTGTGAAGCCCTTTATTCTTATTTAATAAAAATGGCTTACCGGATCCCATAGGGAAAATGACAGCTTCCAGCATTACCAAGTCTTGTTAGAAATGTGTCATACCTCAAGCAGCAAAAGTCTGCTCACTGTTTCCCCCAACTGAAGTTAATTCCTCTCAACAGTCCTGTGTGGAAACAGCCATCGATTTTAGTAACGGTTGCTAAAATCATTTTCCTCTTACAAACAGAAATCTTCATCTCTTTTCTGTTTCAGAGTAAATAGTACATACCAGCACTATTTTAAAATAACAAACTCTTGATTGAAGAATAAAAACTACATTTAAACACCAAAAAACTCTAAGCCATCTCCGTGGAGATGTTGCCTGTACAACGGCAAAGAGAATGACTGGGGAAGGCGGAGCCTAGGAGGGATCATGTGACCAGCTTTGCTGGGCTCTTTGCCATTTTCTGTTGGGGAAGAGAATATCCCACAAGTAAGGATGACGCCGTGGACCGGACACACCTATGTTGGAGAAAAGACTGTGCACTTTTTTTTAAATGGAAGTAAAATGTAAAGTTGTTTCAAATTGCATGCTCTGAATAATGAAAGTTTAATTTTGACTTGAGTGTCCCTTTAAATAAATAGCTGCAGGGTAATGCAGTACTACTACTTGAGCTTGTATGCAGCACACTGGGAAAGCAGAGCAGGTTATCTTTAAAATTTGCAATCATTGTTTTTCATAATTATTTAGGCTCTTGTAAGTGTTGAGGATAGTAGGTAGTAAAGGTGCATCTAAATAAAATGTTTATCCTAGGATGTTATAATTAGATAAATCATTTAATTATTAAATTAAATCATAGCTATATGCAGTATTAGCTCTCGTACTAGGACTAGTAGATAACACTGTCGAGGAATATATTGAAAATTTAACTTTTTATTTATAGCAATACACACCACACACAAACACACACATATATACAATACAATAGTTATATCTGGATTGATTGATTGGGTTAGCGCCCTCAGTCCAGTGATAGATGCCAAAATAGCAATATAATATTTTTATTTGATTAACTGCATTTAAAAAAAAAAAAAAAAACAGACCATGTTTAAAGAGTTTCTGCAGGTATTGCTACAGACCTGTATTAACCGCACAAGCACACATATACACACTATATATATAATCACACAGTATATATATATATATATATATATATATATATATACACACATAAACACACACACACACATATATATATATATATATATATATATATATATATATATATACACACACATACACACACACGTGATCTTGCACGCAATATTGTAAGTTCGGCTTTTTGCGCTTGTAGGGTTAGCGTGTTAGCAAAAACAGTTTACTTTCAACTCATAATACCACCATTCCCCCACACGCAAAAAAAGCTTACTTCTAACGCAGTTATAGCTCGAGTGGGAGTGTTAATTAGCACTCCACTTGTAATATGCCCCCTTGTGTTCCTGTGCCAGTTTAAATAATACAGACACTGAACCAATGAAGAGCAGGGATACTTACTGCTAGAACTACACAAGAGCATCACAGAATTGTTCTCTCTCTATATGGTTAAACATTCTTGATTAAAAATAAAATGCGCCATGAAATACTGCGCTTCATTTTTATACTACAATATCATTTTAAGGGTTTGGATGGTAAGAAAGAAATGGCTATATTCGCACAGGGCTGATAACAAACCTGATACAAAAGACAAGTCTGCTATGTATACCAGTCACAACATAAGGCAGACTCCTTGAGTTGTCACACAGTCTGAAGAAATACATTTATCATAAAGCTGCTCGTGACTGCATATGTGACAGTTATTCATAACTACAACGTAGTTACCCAACAACTAAACTTGAAGCCAAAAGGGCTGGGAAATCATGAAATGTTAAACTAGAACTATGTATGGTTCATTAACCATTACTTCTAAATGGGGCACTGGCTTATGAAAACACATTTAAAGGGACATTTTGGTCAAAATTGAAATGCACAAAAGATTATATGCATCTTTTAATATATGTATATTGTAAATATGTTTCTATTAGCAAAAAAGTGTGAGTTTTTTTTTTTTTTTTTTTAAGTTATCAATGTTGTAGTGTTAGCATTCTTCTCTGCATGTGAAGCATATTCTCAGTGCATCAGCATTTTAAATACTGCTCAGTATTTGCTAATACATGTATATTAAAAAAATGCTTCTGTTCAAAACTGAAAACCACCTGTGTACATACCAATTTTGGCTGGAATGTCCCTTTAAAGAGACACTGAACCCACATGTTTTTCTTTCATGATTCAGATAGAGCATGCAATTTTAAGCAACTTTCTAATTTACGCCTATTATCATTTTTTTCTTCTTCATTCTCTTGCTATCTTTATTTGAAAAGCAAGAATGTAAGTTTAGAATCCGGCCCATTTTTTGTTCACAACCTGGATTGTTCTTGCTGATTGGAGGCTAAATGTCAGCCACCATTAAACAAGTGATGTCCAAGGTTCTGAACCAAAAATTGGTTGGCTCCTAAGCTTAGATGCCTTCTTTTTCAAATAAAGATAGCAAGAGAACGAAGAAAAATTGATAATAGGAGTAAATTAGAAAGTTGCTTAAAATTTCATGCTCTATCTGAATCCTGAAAGAAAAAATTTGGGTTTAGTATCCCTTTAACTTGTAAAGTTTTGCAAACCTGTGCAGCGACATCAAGTGGCTAGTTTACGTTACTGCAGTCCTGGGCTTCTCTCTGCCACAATCTCGCTCAAAATAGCGAGATCGCGCTACTTCTGCATGCCCCACGAGTGGGGTACTGCAGAAATAGAATTGCAGAGTTGTAAGCCCTTTGTGGCACTCTGTGGCCCTCTAAGCATCGGCAAGCGATGGTGCCGATCGTTGGTGGGTGGGATAGGGTTGCCACCTGTCCCTTAAAATACAGAACACTTATAAGTTACACATGCTGCAGGGTGTGCAGGGAGGAACATGAATAGTGCTGTCCAGAAACACAATACATGTTCCTCCCTGCACACCCTGCAGCATGTGTAACTCATAAGTGTCCAGGAAAACATGGCTGAGGTGGCAACCCTAGGGTGGGAGCCAATGCGAGGAGGCGGCCCATCACCGGTGCGTGCTCCGGATCCGGTGATGGAAGTGTCCATGAGCACGCACAGAGGCGGGGGCGGGACTCGGGAGCGTGCGTGCATGTGTGCATGGTTATAAGTAATGTATACAATATATAATCTAAGGAGGCAGAGGGGAAGGGGAAAGTGAGAGGGAGAAAATTTTTTGGAAAGGGATCCGGGAGGGGGAGGGTATTGAGGGGGGAAGCTACACTACAGACAGCTGCCAGTATCCAAGATGGAGGACAATAAGGTAGAGGGGGGAGGGTTAGAGAGCTGTTTGGGGGGGTCAGGGAGGTTGAGGGTTAAAGGGACATTGTAACCAAAAATTTTCTTTCGTGATTCAGATTGAGCATGAAATTTTAAGCAACTTTCTAATTTACTCCTATTTTCAATTTTTCTTCGTTCTCTTGCTATCATTATTTGAAAAAGAAGGCATCTAAGCTTTTTTTGGTTTCAGTACTCTGGACAGCACTTTTTTATTGGTGGATGAATTTATCCACCAATTAGCAAGGACAACCCAGGTTGTTCACCAAAAATGGGCCGGCATCTAAACTTACATTCTTGCATTTCAAATAAAGATACCAAGAGAATGAAGAAAATGTGATCCTAAAAGGCAGAATACATCTTTTTTTTTTTTTATTATTATATTAAAAAAAAGCCTTTTATTTTAGTACTGGCAGACTTTCTGCCAGTAGGCCCAGTTCTCAAGATGGCGAGGACAATTGTGGTGTGGAGGAGAGAAGAGAGCCGTTTGGGAGGGATCAGGGGGTGGGAGGCTGATCTCTACTCTAAAGCTAAAATGAACCCTACAAGCTACCTAATTGCGCAGCGGCATTTAGCAGCCTTCTAATTACCAAAAAGCAATGCCAAAGCCATATATGCCTGCTATTTTGCTATTTCTGAACAAAGGGGATCCCAGAGAAGCATTTACAACCATTTGTGCCATGATTGCACAAGCTGTTTGTAAATAATTTCAGTGAGAAACCCCTAAAATTGTGAAAAATGTAATGATTTTTTTTATTTGATCGCATTTGGCGTTGAAATGGGGGGGGGAACCATGATTGGAGGATGACCTATCCCTCATTTCTGACATCAGAAATGGCTTGCGACGACCGGAGGAAGCTGGAGCTGCTGTCAAGTTTAAAAGGTAATTTTTAAGGTAAAAATGTAAATTTTTATGAAAGTGCCTCTGTTTTTAATCAAATTTTTAATTAGCATCAAAATTTACATTCACTTTAAAGCAAGTCCAGGACATCTACAGTTGTCCACCACAAGGTCTATGACAACCAAGACCTAGGTGAAACCAATGCACAGTGCTCAAATGCCACAATACCTGATTTTGAATTTTCACATGCGCTACGGAATTTGGCGGCGCTATACAAATAAATGATAATAATAATAATAATAATGACCTCCTAAAAATGGCATTTGAGTTATTAAAATCAAAGTTTCATTTTCCTTATGCAATAGCTTAGTATAGCAAATAAATCAACTGTATGAACCTTACTGCTTCAATATACTTCCTATATTGACATCCACAATGTAAAGGCCTTTCTGGCATGAGGTAATGACCTCACACTTAATATCATCTATAATTCCACATTTTGTGAGACATCATTTACCTGAGACCACCTAGAGAGGCTTCCGGGTATTTGCTTGGTAGAAGGCAACATCAGAAAACATAAAGAAGCCAATGGTACATAGACTAAATAAAACAAAAAAAACAAAACTAAAAAAGTACAAATGTAAATAATCTAGCAGCACTGCCCAGTAGTAAACAGGCAGTATGTTATTCAGATATACTTCCCTCAAAACAACTAGCGAACCTGCAATTTGATTTGTTTGTTGTTTTCTTTACATAGCATAAAATACAATAGTTGCTTAGTAATGGTGTCACCTGGAAAAGAGACTCCAAAGAGTCTGTCAAACTAACAGTATCAGTACCTATCTTATATTTCCTGCATTTTTTCCCCCTAATCACTGATGATGGATTATATGTGCAGTACAGGAACAAACGTAATTCTTTTTTACCAGTGCGTAATCAATCTTCGTTTACACATATTATAGGGGAATATGAAGATAAGATTAGGTAGCACTTACTATAGAATAGTAATGATGTTAAAATGTGAGTGAGTTCAGCTGGTTGGGACAAACAGCTGTGTATTAGGGAAGATTAAAAAAAAAAAATTAAAGGACCAGTCAACACATTAGATTTGCATAATCAACAAATGCAAGATAACAAGACAATGCAATAGTACTTAGTCTGAACTTCAAATGAGTAGTAGATTTTTTATAACAAATATAAAAAAGTTATGTATATTTCCACTCCCCTTGTACCATGTGATAGCAATCAGCCAATCACAAATGCATATACGTATAGTCTGTGAAATCTTGCACATACTCAGTAGGATCTGGTGACTCAAAAATTGTAAATATAAAAGACTGTGCACATTTTTTTTTAATGGAAGTAAATTGGAAAGTTGTTTAAAATTACATGCTGTATCTGAATCATGAAAATTTAATTTAACCTGAGTGTCCCTTTAAGATGTCAGTCAACATTTTGGCTGTAGTGTTTCACAAAACAAGTAATAACAAGTAATAAAAAGTTGGCTGATGTAAAATGCAAAAATACTGATTTAAACAACAACAAAATATTATGATTGTATTGTGCAAAACAATAGAAGAAGGCGTGTTTGGTTCTGAATAAAATTGTGTTCTTATTTTTAGGAAATAAAAAATATAAAAGTGAAACAAAATCATTCAAAAACATTGCATCAATGCCAAAGTTGGCTACTGTACAAGAGGTAAGCTCACTCGCTCTTTCCTGTATTGTGTTTAGAATGGTTTCCTTTCTTTAGATAGTTGCTTTTTAAAAGATTTGGCAGTCTTTTACGCCAATAAATGGCATTCTCTGCTGGACAGAAGCCTGAAGGCCACCAATAAACTTTTGATCCCAGCCCAAGCACAAATGCTGCTGTCTGAATTCCATGTAAAACATGTCAACAGTTCCGTACCAAGCTGGGGGGGATCCATAACTCTAGATCAAAGGTGAGGAACCTTGAGAGTGTGTGCCTAAATGGTGCTAGAAAAAAAATTCTCCTGTTTCTACATATGAGAGAGATGGAGAGAGAAAGAGTCTTAGTTCCTTAGAGGCATTGCCATGATCACAGTGAGACAAAAAAGAAGAAGGCATAAGGTGCAAACTAAGGCCAAACACAAATATGGATGAAGGTGTGACGGCTAAGCCTATCTGCCCAGCCAAGACTGGGGGGAAGAGCGTGGGCATGAAAGGGTTGATAGCACTCAGAATCTGGTTCCCTTACACCTCTACCTCTACAAGGACCTACAGGGAAACAAAATTAACCCACAAACCCCGCTTAAACCACCCCAGATTAACAATGCTGCCAACACCAAGCGTTTTGAATAAAGGTGTCTTGGGAACCCAATAACTCACACAACTAACAATTAGGTAACGTGACTTTAACCTTGTCTCTTCAGAGTGTGAATTCAGATATTTGAGCCCAAAGACAGAATTAGATTATTTACATGTTTAATAACAAAAGCCAAATACAGGTTACACAGTGCCAAATTACAAAAACAGAAGACATACAAAAGAACAAGAATAAATGCAAAGATACAGTTATTTAAAGTGCCATAAAACATGTTGAAATTTGTGCATAGCCTAAAAGGACTAATTAAGTAAAAATAGTTTGCATTAAAAAAGTATTTTAAAATCATTTTTAAAAATAAGCAAAATTAGTTACATAGTCATGTTGTCTAGAGTAGTCTGATCCACCACCCCCCATCAGTGTTTAGTATCAGAAACACAGGCATTGTGTTCACAGAAGCTTATTTTCTACTAGGCATGCTCCAGCAGATAATGACTTAAAATCTGCATTCTTACAAATTAATGGTAAATATAGATACAGCCATGGAAGGAAATGTGTGGGGGGAGTTAGAGCTGTACAATTTGAAACTTAAAAGAAAGGGTTAATAACGAGGCACTGCAATATAAATTTGCTGGTAAAGTAATTAAAGTACATATTGTATTTTTTCTCTATTCCAACTTGTTTATGTCCCTTTAAAATAAAATGGGACATAAACTAAACACAAATGTTTGTGGGAACTACCTTCAGATGTTTTCTCATTCTGTCCCAGTGAAGTTCTGATATAATCTAGCTATACAATCAATTATATCTGAGTCCCCCTTGTCAAGACCACAGCCTTTGTGTTAATTTGCAACCACCAAGCCTCTCCTTGCAAGTCCTTAACCCATAGTACCAAGAGATGCCAGGCACCAGGAGAAGGGGGGAAGAGAAGGAGGGTCTTTAGATCAATATGCATTCTTTAGCAAACATAGATGTTACAAACAGAAAGAACATTTCAGATTAACCCTGGCAATGCTGAGACACCATATCACCTTTGCTGGGTAGCTATTCCAGGCATTAACTACTCCTCGTGAATGTATCATGACAGAAGGGTAGTGTAAATATGTTTTTCCTTGTTTCTGGACAAGGAAAGACTTGTTTTTTTTTTTTTTTTAAATAGACCAATTTTTTGGCAGACTTGTAAAAGTATGTCCCTCTCCACCTATAAGACTATTAAAGTTGCCCTTTTCAGATAATGAGCATTAACAGGAGTGCAGTTAATACTGACATAATTTTAACCTAAATAACTTTTACTTAACATCACCCAGGTAAAAAAATAAATAAATATATATATATATATATATATATATATATATATATATATATATATATATATATATATATAAATATTCAGTATGTTTTAAAGGGTCAGTCAACACTTAAATTGTTATTGTTTAGAAAGATAGATAACGCCTTTACTACCCATCCCCCAGCTTTGCACAACCAACGTTGTTATATTAATATACTTTATAACATTTAAAACCTCTAAATGTCTGCCTGTTTCTAAGCCATTAAAGACAGTCTCCTATCACATGCTTTTGTATTAGCTTTTCACAACAGGGGAGTGCTAGTTCATGTGAGCCATATAGATAACACTGTGATCACACCCGTGGCTTGTGGCAGACACTGCACTAATTGGCTAAAATGCAAGTCAATAGATAATAAATACAGTCATGTGATCAGGAGGCTGTCAGAAGGGGACATAAAAGCTTCTTTAATACCCAAGCAACTTTGTAAACAAATTATGAGCTGTGAATCTTAACAAAAGGTACTTCTTTGTCACCAGGTTTGAAGGCACAGCTTTATATGGAGCTTTACAAATGCCCTCAAACATTACTCCCTTTTCAGTTCTAGGATGGATGCTTCACAGGTTCAAATTGATTGTACCACATAATTATTGGAAAGACTTATTTGCCAACTAGAAACTCTTAAAACACTGAAGAACTACTAACCATAACAAACTGCCAGCTCTGGAAATTAAACCTTGGCTTGAATAACCTCACACAGATCACCAGGGAGTAGCATAGACCTTGGTAAAGACAAGTGAAGAAACTACTCTCTCAAAGAGCTATCTTTACAATAATTAACATTCCCTTGGTTATCTGGAATAATGAGAGGTTTGGAGTAAAATCCTTGACCATGCTCCTGAACAGGGACACGGCTAACCAATATCCAAAATGTTTTGAAGAACAACACAACATGCATTTTGTCATCACTTAATCCCTATGGACAAGGAAAAAAAAAGAAATCATGGATGGGGAGGCCAAAATCATTAAGCATTTCTGGGAATCTATATGGTTTACCCAAAGAGTTGAGATTTTTTAAATAACTAGCTGATTATCATGCTTCAATTTGGATTTAGCAGCTGTTATGAAAGACTTTCAGTTATTGCAGAAAGAATAAAGTTTGTTTTCAGCTTTGAACACAATCTAAACAAAGTAAGGAGGAAAACAACAAAAATTCCCACCTATAATCTCATTAACTAGTGGAAAGAGAACTTTTTGTTTGCTTCAAGCCTATGGCCCCTATTTAACAAAGTCTGGCGGACCTGATCCGACAGTGCGGGTCAGGTCCGTCAGACCTCGCTAAATACGGAGAGCAATACGCTCTCCGTATTCAGCATTGCACCAGCAGCTCACAAAAGCTGCTGGTGCAACGCCGCCCCCTGCAGACTCGCGGCCAATGGGCCGCCAGCACGGGGGTGTCAATCAACCCGATCGTACTCGATCGGGTTGAATTGCGGCAATGTCTGTCCGCCTGCTCAGAGCGGGCGGACAGGGTTATGGAGCAGCGGGCCCACAAGCTCCCTACGGATCTTGTTAAATGGGCCCCTATATCTACAAGTCTGTCAAAGGCTCTACAACCAGTTGACATGCTTAAAGGGACATGAAACCCGAAATCTTTCATGATTCAAATAGAGAATACAATTTTAAACAACTTTCCAATTTAATTATATTATTTAATTTGCTTCCTTATCTTGTTATCCTTTGCTGAAATGTTTATCTAGGCAAGCCCAGGAGCAGCAGAGAACCTAGGTTCTAGCTGTTGATTGGTGGCTGCTTATATATATCAAATGTGATTGGCTCACCCATGAGTTCAGTTAGAAACCATTAGTGCATTGCTGCTCCTTCAACAAATTATACCAAGAGAATGAAACAAATTAGATAATAGAAGTAAATTAGAAAGTTGTTTAAAATTATATTCTCTATCTGAATCATGAAAAAAAATTGTGGGTTTCATGTCCCTTTAAATTGATGGTAAATGCTAGCGTTTCAAAAAGTTAGGATTTACCATCACTAAAAATAAAGGCAACCTTCATTCATCAGTTTATTTCGCTGCGGCTTCATCACTAACCTAAGCACCCATATGCACAGCTCAGTTTTTTCAATGAGGTGACGTTTCAACCTCTTAGCCAATATCAGCGTGAGTACGGCATAATGCCAAAGGGCAAGCACGGCTATTGACTAAGAAGTGGAAACGTTACCTCATTGAAAAAACTAAGCTGTGCCATGGGTGGCCGGAGGCGCTTAGGTTAGCGCTGAAGCTGTGGTAAAATAAAGGTACTTATTCATCAGGGTTATTTTTTTGGTTTTTTTTAAACTGACGAATGAAAATTGCCTTTATTTTTTAGTGATGGTAAATCCTAGCATTTTTGAAACACTAGAATGTACTGTCATTTTAAATGGAGCTCTTTTGCATGTATTAAAAAGAAATTTGTACAGTTTTCTGCCTCTTTAAATAAGCAGCACATACCTTCAACTACTAATTTATAAACAGACCAACTAATTTGGTTTACCCTTACACCTACAGAATCTGCATGATTTGTCAACCACCTTTCAGAAGGAAAATAGTAAGTTTGAAAAGTCTGGCTCTTAGTACTAAAGAACCCTCTAATAGGAATTGGGACAGGGGCATACTGACACACAGTCAGGACACCGCTCAGAATATTAGCCACATATACATAAATATATATATTGTGGAATAAACTACCTGAGAATAAAAATGGTGCATGCTTCTGGAGGAAGATCAACGACAAAGGGCCAATGCAGTCCAAAAGGGGAAACCAACAAGGGAGAAGGCCACTAAAAGAACACAACAGATAATACAGTTCCCAAAAACCCCAAGGGAACATTTAATGAACAAAAATACAAACCCTGTGGAATTTGTATGGTTGCATCCTCTTTTGTAGAAAACAAAAACACTTCAGGCTGGAGAAAAACTACCACCCAGCTTACATTAGTTCACATAGAAGGAAAGAGGGAAGAAACAGGAAACACTATGTAAAAAAAAAAAAAAGATAAAAATTCTTATAAATTTATTATAACTTTAAAAAGAATTAAGTAAATTAATAAACAAACAAAATAATTGCATAAAAGTCAAATCTGAAATAAATACACATTATCTTTTACATATTTCAATTACATACTAATAAAACCAAGTATTAGGAATGTATTTATTTAAAGGGATACTGAACCCAAATTGTTTTCTTTCAGGATTCAGATAGCGCAGGCAATTTTAAGCAACTTTCTAATTTACTCCTATTATAATTTTTTTCATTGTCTTGCTATCTTTATTTGAAAAGCAAGAATCTAAGCTAAATGTAGCCACCAATCAGCAAGCGCTACCCAGGGGGTGTTGAACCAAAAAATGGGCTGGCTCATTAGCTTAGAGTTCTGCTTTTTTTAAATAAAGATACCAAGAGAGAACAAAGAAAAATTGATAATAGGAGTAAATTAGACAGTGGCTTAAAATTGCATGCTCTATCTGAATCATGAAAGAAAAATATTGGGTTTAGTGTCCCTTTAAATAATAAATATTTTAAGTACTACTTAACATTAAAGGGACACTCAATCAAAATTAAACTTTCATTATTTAGATAGAGCATGCAATTTTAAACAACTTTCCAATTTACTTCCATTAACAAAATGTGCACAGTCTTTTTATATTTAAACTTTTTGAGTCACCAGCTCCTACTGAGCATGTGCAAGAATAAGTGTGTATGCATTTGTGAATGGCTGAAGGCTGTCACATGGTACGTGTATGCATTTGTGAATGGCTGATGGATGTCACATGGTACAGGGGGAGTGGAAAAAGACATAACTTTTAAAATTGTCAGAAAAAAAAATCTACTATTCATTTGAAGTTCAGACTAAGTGCTACTGCATTGTCTTGTTATCTTGCATTTGTTGATTATGCAAATCTACTGTGTTGACTGGTCCTTTAATTTACAACACAGCAAAATAACTAGTAGCTGAGGGCTTAATGAATCCCCTGAGAACCACGTATTCTAAAATTGTCATTTTTGGCTTTTTAAGTATTCTTAATTTACCAAATATATTTACACATTCACCTGGCTCTTAAAACATGTGTGGCTGCTCCCCTCAGTATTATTCCTGTTTCCTAAATTGTAAATACATTTGTCAATCCCTGTTGTACAGGATAAGATCGGATACACCAGCACTTTTTTTTTTCTTTTATGGGCATTTCAAGCACATTCTGGATATTTTATAGGACATGTAAATGTGTGCATTACACAGACATTATAGCAGATTGTGAACAAAACAAACCACTGTTAAGTTCCTAGTGAAAGAAAGAAAAAAAAAAAAAGAAAAAAAAGATAAAGAAGAACGAAAAAATGAATTTTCCCAGTAATCTGATATAGGGCCTCTAGACAGACCGGTAGATCCAGCCACACTGCATACCAAAGGCAGGGTGTCTCAACTTCAAAATGGATCCCTCTTCTACAGTGAAAGAATGTACTCATCTAGGAGGTGTGTTTGTATGTCACACTGAGTGCACCTACTCCATAACTCCCAGGCTAGTTAAAGCAAACAAATCTATTTAAAATTTATGAGCCAGTAATATTTTGGAGACAAACATACTTTTAGGAGCAAGAGAATGGTATTTGTATAAAGAAATATGGAGACTAACACAAAAAGTTAAGAGTCAGCTGTAAAATTCTAAGAGCCAGTGCCTTCTGAGCTCCTGGGTTTGTCGAGCCCTTAGAAGTTTTATGTGAAATGTACAACAGCACATCTCAAAAACAATCAGAAGCATGTTTGCAGCATACTTGTATCCCTGCCAGCGCTCATCACACGAGTATAATGCAATTGTGCATGCACATCAAAAGTGATTGATTCAGTGGTTAAAACTTTTTGACAGGAGCATTTTTGCAGAAATTAACATATAAAAAATTGTTTCACTCTATTTCAAATGTTTTGCTTTCTAATTAAAATATACTTGTATGCCCTTTAAAATTCATGTAGGCAAGTGGTCCAAAACGGCTAAGTTATAACGTTTCACATCTCTCCCACTCTCTGGCAAAAGGTAAATTACCTATAATGCTTCACTCTCTACACGTAATACAGATGTAAATCCCATTCCTGCCATGCTTAGGAAGATCAGGTACAACTCTTAAAGGGACATTGTACACTAGATTTCTCTTTGCATAAATGTTTTGTAGATGATCCATTTGTGTAGCCCATCTGGAAGCGTTTTTGTAAACAAAAATGTATAGTTTTGCTTATTTTGAAATAACATTGTGATGTGTTTTATACTGAATTTTATATCAGTATCTGTGCCTGTTCTTGTTTATAGTAGTGTCTATTACATGCAGTTATATGAAAATGGGTGTATATGGTCCCTTTAAGATTTACTGTATAACTGGTTGGTATCTGCAGATGTGCTGGACTTGTGGATCGAATAAGAATTAAAGGAATATGAAACCACATTTTTTTCATGGTTCAGATAGAGCATGACTTTCTAATTTGCTTCAGACCCAGGGGCGTATTTTGGCCTAGGCAAACAAGGCACCAGCCTAGGGCAGCAGATTGGTAGGGGCAGCACGTTTTTGTGGCTATACTTGTAAGAAGCTTAATGGTTATTTTAGAAGTATTACTGCTCCCCCCCATATCTCAGACCTTGTCTCCAGATACTCTCCCTCCTGTCCCTTTCGCTCTGCTCATGATCACCTACTATGCTCCTCTCTTGTTACCTCCTCACATTCTCGTTTACAGGACTTCTCCAGACTGGCTCCCATCTTGTGGAACGCTCTGCCTCGCTCCACAAGACTCTCCCCTAGTTTTGAAAGCTTCAAGTGCTCCCTAAAGACTCTAGTGTTCAGGGATGCATACAACCTACACTAACCTTTCTTTATAAGGTTTCCTCTCCTCCATTGCTATCTCCTTGAACCCCCTTAGCATGTAAGCCTAAGAGCCATGCTGTTTGTAGATCACCTTCTTTAGAGCTGACTACAACAGTGCGACTCTTGGCAGGGCCCTCTACCCGTCTGATCCCTATAAATGCTTCCTTGTATCCTGTCTATGTTTATAGCGCTGCAGAATCTGTTGGCGCTCTACAAATAACCGATAATAATAATAATAATTATACAGGTATATAAGGGAGATTTTGCCCAAAGAGCTTACATTCTAGGGGGCATAAGTGACTGCCCATGGAGCTTACAGTTTAGAGGTAGCTTTGAACCTTCCTTTTATTCAGCTAGCTATTTATTGCCTTTAGTTCTGTTAACTACTAGCAGTTTTGTGTTTGGGGGAAGTATTGTTTTAATAAATCTGTGTTTGTTTTTGTATATTACAGCAATAGGTGTGTATGTGTGTGTGTATGTGTATAACTGTGTGTGTGTGTGTGTGTGTGTATGTGTATAACTGTGTGTGTGTGTGTGTGTGTGTGTGTGTGTGTGTGTGTGTGTGTGTGTGTGTATAACTATGTGTATAACTATGTGTATCTTTGACTGTGTGAACATTTATTTTAATAAAACCATAAAAAATTAACTTTACTCCCTGACCAAAAAATATCACAGCTAAAAAAAAGGCATAAAACCTTAGAGGAGGGGGGCAGCAGGATTTTAAATGCCCAGGGCAGCACAAAACCTTAATACGCCACTGTTCAGACCCAATGTATTCTTTGTTAAAGGGACAGTATACACTCATTTTCATGTAATAGACACTACTATAAAGAATAAGATGCACAGATACTGATATAAAAATCCAGTATAAAACCGTTTAAAAACTTACTTAGAAGCTGTCAGTTTGGCTCTGTTGAAAAGGCAGTTGAAAAGCCCACTGCAAGTGGCAAATAAGACACCCCCCCTCTCCCTGCTTTTGCATATGAAAAGACCCTTTACACAAACAGGAGCAAGCTGGAGAAGGTAGCTGATGGTATTCACATAAAACTTTGGGGCTTGGTTAGGAGTCTAAAATCAGAGCAATGTTATTTAAAAATAAGCAAAACTAAACATTTTTTAAAAAAACAAACTTTATGGGCTTTATAAATAGATCATCTACAAAACATTTATGCAAAGAAAAAATGAGTGTATAATGTCCATTTAAAGAGAACCCTAGGTAGATGCCTAGAGCACTACATGGCAGGAAATAGTGCTCCATCTAATGCTCTTGCAAATATATAGCATTCTTTAAAACTGCTGCCATATAGTGCTCTAGACACGCTCATGAGCTCATGTCCCTGCTTTTCAACAAAAAAATACCAAAAGAATGAAGGAAAATTGATAATGTGTGTGTAGCTGACCTAGACTAACACCTGAACATGTAGAATGTGATAAGTACATGGAATCGGATATAAGGTCTGCTGGCTGAGGGGCTGCAGGACCATGGCTATGATATGTGTATAAGATAGATAAGATAGACAGATAGACAGACAACCTGACTCCTACATTAAATAGGCAGAGATATGTATATTAATGGGTTAACACTGGATGGCCCCTCTTGCAAAATTGTTGTTTCTCTTTTTTCTGTTTGATTTTATTTTCCAGCAGTTTAAAAAAAAAAAAAAACAGGGACAAAGTTTACAGAAATGCAGAGTTGCAAAACCATTCTACATAAGCAATACACAGTGTCTGCTAACAGAATGGTAACAACCAAGCAAGAAAAAAAACACCGATTTATGATCCCTTAAACTATTTGACCTTCAATTTGGTGACGCAATGGCAGGATATGTTTGGGTCCTGTTCACATCTGTGTAAGTTTGTCAAGATGTTAATAAAGGGTGTAATGTGTGTGTGTATCAAGACTAGTTGGTGGTTAAAACCTTGAACCATAATAAATTTGTTTCTGTGAATAATGTGTGTCCTACAATATAGCTTCAAAATAAATACAGGTAGCCCTCAGTTTACGCCGGGGTTAGGTTCCAGAAGGAATGGTTGTAAATCGAAACTGTTGTAAATTGAAACCCAGTTTATAATGTAAGTCAATGGGAAGTGAGGGAGTTAGGTTCCAGGCCCCTCTCAAAATTGTCATAAGTAACACCTAATACATTATTTTTAAAACTTTGAAATGAAGACTTTAAATGCTAAACAGCATTATAAACCTAATAAAATAATCACACAACACAGAATATATAATTAAACTAAGTTAAATAAACAAAAACATTTGCTAAACAGCATTATAAACCTTATAAAATAATCACACAACATAGACTTCACTTGCATTTTTCTGCAAACAGTTCTTTCTATGCATTCCAATCTGGACTGATTTATAGACGGGAAGATCTTGTTCCTTTGAAATCTGCTCGATAGCTCAGGTCTGGTTAAACTGATTAATTTCAGCTTGCTTGGCTTTGCTGCAACACAAGCAGACAGCTCCACCTACTGGCTATTTTAATAAATGCACTGCTTCTCAATGCTTTTCAATAGCAGTCACATGACTGGAAAAAAAGTTGTTATTCTGAAACGGTGTAAATTGAACCGTTGTAAAACGAGGGCGACCGGTACAGAGAGAAAGGTAGTATAAATCCTGCTACTAAACACAGTCAAATCACTCACATAACCAGAATTCAATCAATGTTTACTGTGCCTGTCCAATTCATGCAGCTCTTAACATTACAAAGGTAACATGACATGATCTATTTCTCTCTAATTAGCGCACGTCACTTTGGCACTACTGTCTGCAGAACTCACTTGCAAAGGGCTTAAAGGGACACTGAACCCAATTTTTTTTTTCTTTCGTGATTCAGATAGAGCGTGCAATTTTAAGCAACTTTCTAATTTACGCCTATTATCAAATTTTATTAATTCTCTTGGTATCTTTATTTGAAATGCAAGAATGTAAGTTTAGATGCTGGCCCATTTTTGGTGAACAACCTGGGTTGTTCTTGCTGATTGGTGGATAAATTCATCCACAAAAAAAAGTGATGTCCAGAGTCCTGAAACAAAAACAAGCTTAGATTCCTTCTTTTTCAAATAAAGATAGCAAGAGAGCGAAGAAAAATTGATAATAGGAATAAATTACAACGCTGCTTAAAATTGCATGCTCTATCTGAATCACAAAAGAAAAAATTTGGATTCAGTGTCCCTTTAAATACGCAGATAAAGTAATGTTTGAAAGCCATAGAGAACCGTTGATCCCAAGCAAGAAAAAGCAACTGAACCAATTGTCAGTGGCAGTCGCACAACCGCACCACTCACTAGCTGTGATTGCTACTCCTGACCAGAACTTTACCAGTGTGTTTAACCCATTTGAGGGGGTTAATAAGTATATAGATTATCAAGGCGAGTAGTGCTAAGATTACATGCTCTAATGAAACAGAGCATGTTGTTTTTACATTGCAATGCCACTTCAATAAAGAATTAAGAGTGGACACTGCATCAACAGGAAATAGTAAATAATTAAGTTACTGCTCTTCTGATCAACATAAAATTAAGAAGAAGAAAACACATAAAAACTTTACTGGAGAAAATCTGCAACACAGCATTAGAAAGATGCGATAGCATTAGCGGTGAGGGCAGCGTATGACCAGCACAAGGTGAGATGAAGGAGAAAGGCAGGGAGGGAAATCAGAAAAAGCAGGGGGGTCAGACAGCAAGAGGTGCAAAGAATAATCATTGTGCTGTGCACATTCCTCTCTTAGAATTGCTGCATTCAGTGTAAAGGTCAGTAACCCCTTCACTGCTAGAACCAGAAACATACAGCAGCAAACAAAAATATCAGCTCAACAATCCACTGATTAAATCACTGCTGACTCTGAATACATCTCAATATCATATCAGTGTTTTAAGAGTATTTGTAAAACTGTCAAATTGTTTGCGGTTCCCTTGAAAAGCCTTGAGTGTGTCTATCTTATTTCCACAGAATGCGCTCCTGCCTCTCAGGGGGCAGCGCAAAATGACAATGTTCAGATTCAATTACAGTAGAAGGCGGCAAAATAACTCATGAAAATACACTGCAAACACGTTGTTTGATTAGTTTTTTTCACTATCTATAAGTAAAACTTTTACGGGGAATTCATGTTTAATATCCCCTTTTAGATACAGGAAAGTCAAAATATAAACTTGCACAATTGTGATACGTTGTCATTTTAAGACACTTAATTTCTTTTATTAAATTGACTTTGTTCATTTGGCATCACAAAAATATGTACATATCCTACACTACTGGGAGCTAGCTTGTGATAGGTAGCTACACACTTTTCTCTCTTGTCATTGACTCAACAGTTGTGTTCAGATAGCTAACAGGAGTGCACTGCTTATTTGGAGCTGAATGTAATCCTTGCAAAGGAGTAAAGAGTTAAAGGGACACTGAACCCAAATTTTTTCTTTCGTGATTCAGATAGAGCATGCAATTTTAAACAACTTTCTAATTTACTCCTATTATCATTTTTTGGGTTCTCTTGCTTTCTTTATTTGAAAAAGAAGGCATCTAAGCTATTTTTTTTATTCAGAATCATGGAAAGCACTTGTTTATTGGTAGGTGAATTTACCCACCAATCAGCAAGAAGAACACAGTGTGTTCACCAAAAATGGGCCGACATCTAAACTTACATTCTTGCATTTCAAATAAGGATACCAAGAGAATGAAAAGAATTTGATAATAGGAATAAATTAGAAAGTTGCTTAAAATTGCATGCTCTATCTGAATCACGATAGAAAAAAATTGGGTTCAGTGTCCCTTTAAACACATAGAGCATTTTATTATTATACTGTTGCTTGTATATAGCTAGCATATTACAGCATTATCTTTTTGCACGTATATCCCTTTAAGCTTCACACTAAGAGGCTTGGCAGATGCACTGCAGGGAAATCTGCCGGAGCATGTTTTGCTGTGTGGGGTTCAAGCTTGCCTGTGGTACATATGAACATGCCATCAAAGGTAACATGAATCAAACTGGTTAAGGGATATTTGTGTTATCACCATCCCTTCATATTGTAAAACAGTTAAGGGACACTCAAGTCAAAATTAAACTTTCATGATTCAGATAGAGCAGGCAATTTTTAACAACTTACCAATTTACTAACATTAACAAAATGTGCACAGGTTTTTTTTTTGTTCTATTTACACAACAGCTCCTGCTGAGCAAGTGCAAGAATACACAGAATATACTATTTACATTTGTGATTGGTTCATGGCTGTCACATGATACAGGAGGAGGAGAAAATAGAAATCATTTTGAAATTTGTCATAAAAAAAATCTACTACTCATTTGAAGTTCAGGCTATTGCATTGTCTTGTTTATCATTCATTTGTTGATTATGCAAATCTACTGTTACTTTATATCTGATAGACCTAGTTCTTGGGCAGGCCAGAAACTTATTGTTCTGCAAGATGTGCATTGTTAGGCAGCAATCTACAGTGGCACCTTAAAAAGATGTTATTGGATAGGTGAGGTCTATCTCTTTACAACTGGGTGGAAGGTGGCAGGCGTGGGAAAAGGATGAGTAGGTGGAGTACACCTTGCTATAAAATCATAAAACATGACTCATGTCCGCATTCCTGTCCGCTTAACCCCTCGACGCCTCTGGGTAGAGAAGATGTGGGTGTTTCATTCCAAGCGTACTTACAAAGGAAGAAAACAAGCATAACAAATAATCTTACCCTTTATAGGCACAATTGTGAACTCTAAAGCTGCTGTTTTTACACAATAATATCTATTAATAATAACTATCTGATTTGCTACCATCAGGATCTTACAATATGAACAAGTGATTGAGAGTTGGCCTGGCTTGTCTGTATTATTGCTACCAAATGCACAATATAGCCATCCTACGCATTTGATCTCACCACCTTAGCTGTATAAACGGATCATGTGCATGGGTGCATTTCGATCATGAATAGAAGCATTTTTGCAATATTTCCCTTAGCAAAAAAATGTTTCTAGGAAAAATGATTACTGTTTTTAAGCTGCATATGCACATATGGTACGAGTCCCCATGCACCAGCATTTAAACACCACATCACCTCAGAATCAGCGGTGGCTTGTATCACACAAATTAAGTCTTTAATGATGCAATAAATACACACCACCGCCAGCTCCCTTAGAAAGTACGATCCTCTCGTCACAAGGGGCATATATGTGTATGCCGCTGAAACTGTAATTTGTTTTACTAGAAGCATTTTGTCTCGTATACTGCGTATATATTAGAATTGAAGTGCACCCATGCATCACACATCTGCATGATATACCTAAGCATTCTACTGCAATGTCACACTAATCCTTTAACACCTTTTCTTGCATACTGCTCATCACATGTTGTGGGTGTATCACTTACACTCTCTTTAGACAAATAGCAACTTTGGAAGTGACTACTGCATTGTACTTGGAAGATACTTTTGATTGGCTAAACTCTCCTAATTTACTTTAAGGGGAAAGCTCCAATGCCCAGAAGTTAGGCAATTTACATTAGTTTTGTGCAAAACAAAAGCATGCACAATAAAAGCAAACATGGGCACAGAGTGGTGCATTAAAGGGACAGTTTACACTAAAATAGTTATTTTTTAAAAGATAGATAATGCCTTTACTAACCATTTTCCAGCTTTGCACAACCAACATTGCTAGATTAATATACTTTATAACCTTTAAACCTCTTAATAGCTGCCTGTTTCTAAGCCACTATATGCAGCCTCTTATCACATGCTTTCTATTTGCTTTTCACAACAGGAAACTACTAGTTCATGTGGGCCATATAGATAACAGTGTGTGCACGCCTGAGGAGTTAATTTTAGATTTAGCACAACACTGTACTAAATGCAAGTCAATAGATAATAAATAAAAAGTCATGTGATCAGGGGGCTGTCAGAAGAGGCTTAGATACAAGGTAATCACAGAGGTAAAAAATGTATTAATATAACTGTGTTGGTTATGCAAAACTGGAGAATTGGTAATAAAGGGATTATCTATCTTTTAAAACCATAAAAATGGTGGCCACACAAAATATTGACACTTTGGGCCCAATTTGGACATTTCCACTTAGGGGTATACTCATTTAGACATTAATGGCTGTGTGTTGAGTTATTTTGATGGGACAGCAAATTTACACTGTCATACAGGTTGTACACTCACTACTTTACATTGTAGCCACATGAAAAGATATAATAAAATATTTACAAAAATGTGAGGGGTGTACTCACTTTTGTGGGATACTGTATATTATATGTTCAAAATCTAGGAGCCAGCCCAAAAATCTAGGAGCCAGGCATTTTTCATCAGATATATATATATATATATATATATATATATATATATATATATATATATACACATACACACACATTATATATATATATATATATAACTCAAGTAAAGAATAAGCAATCTTTAACCCCAGGTTGGGGTAAGCATATACCAGGGTGCATGTGTCAGATATAAACAGTCCAGAGCAAAGACAGCACTCACTGGATTTAAGTAAAAAATAACTTTAATTGAAAAAAGTTAAAAGCATAGTCCCATGACGTTTCGGTGTCTACAGACACCTTTGTCAAATGGCATCACCCAGCTTGAAGACCGTTGTATAATCCTGCCTCCCGGATGTCAGGATTATACAACGGTCCTTAAACTGGGTGATGCCATTTGACAAAGGTGTCTGTGGACACCGAAACGTCATGGGACTATGCTTTTAACTTTTTTCAATTAAAGTTATTTTTTACTTAAATCCAGTGAGTGCTGTCTTTGCTCTGGACTATTTACATATATATATATATATATATAATACACACACACACACGCACACATATATATATATATATATATATATACACACATACATACACACACACATATATATACACACATTATATATATATATATATATATATATATATATAGTAATTGCACTCACTGGGTCTCTATAAACACCACCTACATTATGCTTTTTAAGTGGTAGTATATCACATACCTTAGAATAGATACATATTATAGTGCGTTGGGACAATTGAACAGTGTGGGTCTAATAGGATTTGACACACTTTTACAACCCTTGTGACTAAAAACATAATTTATGCTTACCTGATAAATTTATTTCTCTTGTAGTGTGTTCAGTCCACGGGTCATCCATTACTTATGGGATATATTCTCCTTCCCAACAGGAAGTTACAAGAGGATCACCCAAGCAGAGCTGCTATATAGCTCCTCCCCTCACATGTCATATCCAGTCATTCGACCGAAACAAGACGAGAAAGGAGAAACTATAAGGTGCAGTGGTGACTGGAGTTAGAATTTTAAAATTTAGAACCTGCCTGAAAAAGACAGGGCGGGCCGTGGACTGAACACACTACAAGAGAAATAAATTTATCAGGTAAGCATAAATTATGTTTTCTCTTGTTAAGTGTGTTCAGTCCACGGGTCATCCATTACTTATGGGATACCAATACCAAAGCTAAGTACACGGATGATGGGAGGGACAAGGCAGGAACATTAAACAGAAGGAACCACTGCCTGTAGAACCTTTCTCCCAAAACCAGCCTCCGAAGAAGCGAAAATGTCAAATTTGTAAAATTTGGAAAAAGTATGAAGTGAAGACCAAGTTGCAGCCTTGCAAATCTGTTCAACAGAGGCCTCATTCTTAAAGGCCCAGGTGGAAGCCACAGCTCTAGTGGAATGAGCTGTAATTCTTTCAGGAGGCTGCTGTCCAGCAGTCTCATAGGCTAAACGTATTATGCTACGAAGCCAAAAAGAGAGAGAGGTAGCCGAAGCCTTTTGACCTCTCCTCTGTCCAGAGTAAACGACAAACAGAGAAGAAGTTTGTCTAAAATCTTTAGTTGCCTGTAAGTAGAACTTCAGAGCACGGACCACGTCTAGATTATGCAAAAGACGTTCCTTCTTTGAAGAAGGATTAGGACATAATGACGGAACATCAATCTCTTGATTGATATTCCTGTTAGAAACAACCTTAGGTAAAAACCCAGGTTTAGTACGCAGAACTATCTTATCTGAATGAAAGATCAGATAAGGAGAATCACAATGTAAGGCAGATAACTCAGAGACTCTTCGAGCCGAGGAAATAGCCATCAAAAACAAAACTTTCCAAGATAAAAGCTTAATATCAATGGAATGAAGGGGTTCAAACGGAACACCCTGAAGAACTTTAAGAACCAAGTTTAAGCTCCACGGAGGAGCAACAGCTTTAAACACAGGCTTAATTCTAGCCAAAGCCTGACAAAAGGCCTGGACGTCTGGATGTCCTGCCAGACGTTTGTGTAAAAGAATAGACAGAGCTGAAATCTGTCCCTTTAGCGAACTAGCGGATAAACCCTTTTCTAAACCCTCTTGTAGAAAAGCTAATATCCTAGGAATCCTAACCTTACTCCATGAGTAACTCTTGGATTCGCACCAATATAAATATTTACGCCATATCTTATGGTAAATTTTTCTTGTCACAGGTTTCCGAGCCTGTATTAATGTATCAATAACCGAATCCGAAAACCCACGCTTTGATAGAATCAAGCGTTCAATTTCCAGGCAGTCAGCCTCAGAGAAATTAGGTTTGGATGGTTGAAAGACCCTGAATTAGAAGGTCCTGCCTCAGAGGAAGAGACCATGGTGGACAGGACGACATGTCCACTAGGTCTGCATACCAGGTCCTGCGTGGCCACGCAGGCGCTATCAGAATTACCGATGCCCTCTCCTGTTTGATCCTGGCAATCAGCCGAGGTAGTAACGGAAATGGTGGAAACACATAAGCTATGTTGAAAACCCAAGGGGCTGCTAATGCATCTACCAGCACCGCTCCCGGGTCCCTGGACCTGGATCCGTAACAAGGAAGCTTCGCGTTCTGGCGAGATGCCATGAGATCCAGATCCGGTTTGCCCCAACGACGAATCAGTTGAGCAAATACCTCCGGGTGAAGTTCTCACTCTCCCGGATGAAAAGTCTGGCGACTTAGGAAATCCGTCTCCCAGTTCTCTACGCCTGGGATGTGAATCGCTGACAGGTGGCAAGAGTGAGACTCTGCCCAGCGAATTATCTTCGAGACTTCCAACATCGCTAGGGAACTCCTGGTTCCCCCTTGATGATTGATGTAAGCCACAGTCGTGATATTGTCCGACTGAAATCTGATGAACCTCAGCTTTGCTAACTGAGGCCAAGCTAGAAGAGCATTGAATATTGCTCTTAATTCTAGAATGTTCATGGGGAGGAGTTTCTCCTCCTGAGTCCACGATCCCTTAGCCTTCAGGGAATTCCAGACTGCTCCCCAGCCTAGAAGGCTGGCATCCGTTGTTACAATCGTCCAATCTGGCCTGCGAAAGGTCATTTCTTTGGACAGATGAACCGGTGACAACCACCAGAGAAGCGAATCTCTGGTCTCCTGGTCCAGATTTAGCAAAGGGGACAGATCTGAGTAATCCCCGTTCCATTGACTGAGCACGCATAGTTGCAGCGGTCTGAGATGCAGGCGCGCAAATGGCACTATGTCCATTGCCGCGACCTTTAAGCCGATTACCTCCATGCACTGAGCTACTGATGGGCTTGGAATGGAATGAAGGACACGGCAAGCATTGAGAATCTTTGATAACCTGGACTCCGTCAGGTAAATCTTCATCTCTACAGAATCTATAAGAGTCCCTAGAAAAGGAACCCGTGTGAGTGGTAATAGAGAACTCTTTTCCACGTTCACTTTCCACCCATGCGACCTCAGAAATGCTAGAACTATCTCTGTATGAGACTTTGCATTCTGAAAACTTGACGCTTGTATCAGAATGTCGTCTAGGTACGGAGCCACCGCTATGCCTCGTGGTCTTAGTACCGCCAGAAGTGAGCCCAGAACCTTTGTAAAAATTCTCGGGGCCGTGGCTAACCCGAAGGGAAGAGCCACAAACTGGTAATGCCTGTCTAGAAAGGCAAACCTCAGGTACCGATAATGATCTTTGTGAATCGGTATATGAAGGTAAGCATCCTTTAAGTCCACCGTGGTCATATATTGACCCTCTTGGATCATGGGTATGATGGTTCGAATGGTTTCCAAGATTGGTCTGAAGGTTCCCTCTTTTTTGGGAACCACAAATAGATTTGAGTAAAATCCTTGTCCCTGTTCCGATCGCGGAACTGAGTGGATCACCCCCATGATTAAGAGGTCTTGTACACATTGTAGAAATGCCTCTCTCTTTACTAGGTTTGTCGATAACCTCGAAAGATGGAACCTCCCTTGTGGAGGAGAGGATTTGAAATCCAGAAGGTATCCCTGAGATATAATCTTTAACGTCCAGGGATCCTGCACATCTCTTGCCCAAGCCTGGGCAAAGAGAGAAAGTCTGCCACCCACTAAATCCGTCTCTGGATAGGGGGCCCTGACTTCATGCTGTCTTAGGGGCGGGAGTAGGCTTTCTGGCCTGCTTGCCCTTGTTCCATGACTGGTTGCCTTTCCAACCTTGTCTGTAACGAGCAGTAGTTCCTTCCTGTTTTGGAGCAGAGGAAGTCGATGCTGCTCCTGCCTTGAAGTTACGAAAGGCACGAAAATTAGACTGTTTGGCCTTTGGTTTGGCCCTGTCCTGAGGAAGGGCGTGGCCCTTACCTCCCGTAATGTCAGCAATAATTTCCTTCAAGCCGGGCCCGAATACGGTCTGCCCTTTGAAAGGAATGTTAAGTAGTTTAGACTTGGAAGTTACATCCGCTGACCAGGATTTAAGCCAGAGCGCTCTGCGCGCCTGTATGGCGAATCCGGAATTTTTAGCCGTAAGTTTGGTTAGATGTACTACGGCATCTGAAACAAACGCATTAGCTTGCTTAAGGGTTCTAACTTTGCTCAAGGCCTCATCCAACGGCTCTGTGCGAATCGCCTCTTCCAGAGACTCAAACCAGAATGCCGCTGCAGCCGTGACAGGCGCAATGCATGCAAGAGGCTGCAATATAAAACCCTGTTGAACAAACATTTTCTTAAGATAACCCTCTAATTTTTTATCCATTGGATCTGAGAAAGCACAGCTATCCTCCACCGGGATAGTGGTACGCTTGGCTAACGTAGAAACTGCTCCCTCCACCTTAGGGACTGTCTGCCATAAGTCTCGTGTGGTGGCGTCTATAGGGAACATTTTTCTAAATATCGGGGGAGGGGAAAAAGGCACACCGGGTCTATCCCACTCCTTACTTATAATTTCTGTAAGTCTTTTTGGTATAGGAAAAACGTCAGTACACACCGGTACCGCATAGTATCTATCCAACCTACACAATTTCTCAGGAATTGCCACCGTGTCGCAATCATTCAGAGCCGCTAATACCTCCCCTAGTAACACACGGAGGTTCTCAAGCTTAAATTTAAAATTTGAAATTTCTGAATCCGGTCTCCCCGGATCAGAACCTTCACCGACAGAATGAAGCTCACCGTCCTCATGTTCTGCAAATTGTGACGCAGTATCAGACATGGCTCTTGTGTCATCAGCGCGCTCTGTCCTTAACCCAGAGCTATCGCGTTTGCCCCTTAATTCGGGCATATTATATAATACTTCTTTCATAACATTAGCCATATCATGTAAAGTGATTTGTAAGGGCCTAGATGTACTAGGTGTCTCAATCCTACGCATCTCCCGAGCGGGAGACGCAGGTACTGACACGTGAGGAGAGTTAGGCGGCATAACTTCCCCCTCGTTGTCTGGTGATAGCTTCTTTATCGGTACAGATTGACTTTTATTCAAAGCAATATCAATACAATTGGTACACATCGTTCTATTGGGCTCCACATTGGCTTTTGAACATGATGAACAAACAGTTTCCTCTGAATCAGACATGTTTAAAACAGACTTAGCAATGAAACTAACAAGCTTGGAAATCACTTTCAATAAGTTTTACAAGCAATATAAAAAACGCTGCAGCGCTT